>NC_073377.1:104757596-104915096 GCF_028641065.1 Leucoraja erinaceus | reverse complement strand
GCATTAAATCTTTTTGACTCCAGCATAGAGCATCCCTTCCCCACCCATTCAGTCTCTGCACTCGTTCTGATGAAAGGTCGCTGACCTGAAATATTAATTCTATTTTTCCCTCCTTGGAAGTACTTACTGCCAACAATTTACGAATTATGTATGTTTTTGTGTAGGAGATTTGATATTGTGGAGCAGTAGGAGGAAACTCATGCAGTCGCAGGGAGAACAAACAAACATCCATGCTCATACTCATACACGTAATAATAAACATAATCATACTTTATCAGCCAAGTATGTTTTGCAACATACAATGAATTTGATTTGCCATACAGTCATACTTATAAAGAGCAACAGAACACACAAACATAATTTTAACATAAACATCCACCACAGTGACTCCTCCACATTCCTCACTGTGATGGCGATCAAGCTCCTGCATCAGGGGGCAATCTCAGCTCCCCCCGCGCCGGGCCATCTACTCGGGTCGGGGCTAGTCGAACATCGTGCGGTTTGGGAGTTTCCCGACTCGGTCTCTCCCGAGACGGCGACATCCTTGGTGTTAAAGTCCGCAGGCTGCAGTTGAAGCGTCTTTCCCAGGCAAGGAATCGGCTTCGATGGTAAGTCCATGCCCTTCGGTGGGGCACAAAGTCAGTCCTGAGCAAGGCCTCCAGCTCCACAATGTTAGGCCGCAGAGCAACCAGAGATACGACCTGGTAAACAATCGCTGGCAAGGTGAAATTGACCCCTGGAGGGCTGTGGTAGAACATCGGCCATGGCCTTGGGAAATGATGAACCGGGTTTCAAGAGGTGCTGTCCTCCCTCACTCCCTTACCTTGCCCTTCTTATCTTTGCTATGGTGTGGGTCAGTCTTGGCACAGGCACTGAATGAATTGAATGATATGTGGCCACCCAAGCTGATGATTATCACATTTGTCCTACTCCACATGTTCCATCCCCTCCATGGCAACCATTCTCACAGCTGCCGTGGTGATACCGCCTCCAAGGTCCAGTGGATGAGAACCTTCCTTCAGCCTTAGGGCAATACACACATCCCAATCAAACACATCTCACACGGTGTACTCAACCCTCGTGCTGTTTCAAACTTCCCTTCTTTCAGTCTTGTAAATTGATGTGAAGGAAGGAGCTGTGTTGTGATGGAAGCTATCAAGCACTATGGATAACCGTTTAGCACACTGGGGAAACATCATTTCTAGGTATTTATGATAACTGTTTGATGATTATTATTTTTCATTAGTTGTAATTCTAATTTCTGCACCAACTTTTGAGGTTTTGAAGGTTTTCAGATGAAAGAAAGTGTGTAATTTAAACATGTGAATGGCAGGTATTTGAAGTTAATGGAGCAACATTACCACCCGGTGGAGCAAAGAAGAACCACAACAACAAATTTCAATGCATTACATGAAATAATTCAGGTTTCTATTTTGCAACAGGGCACTTTTTAAAATGTAGAAGTGTTCTACCAATATACGTTCATTCAATATTTGATTGTGTAAAATAATATGTGGTAATTGATCACTCTCACAGATTTAATCACAGATTGTTCAATGGCTAAAAAGCATCATCCTGCAGGGGGGAAGTGTTAAAGGGTCAATGCAGAACGCCTCTAGGCAATTTGTATTTGGATTACATGTTTAAGAATTCGTACATCCCGACACATTTTCACCACGGCAGGCAACAAGTGTACTGTCAATTGCTGGATATTTCATCTCTTTGCCCTGATGGTGTTGAAAACAGCAATTTCTCACTTAACATCACAGCTGCATTCTTGAAAAGTGCGATAAAGCGAAACGACATCAAATTAATCCAATTTCCCAATAAGAATTAGAATCCAATCTGGCATTAGTTTCCCTTCAGTAAAGCAAACATTTTGAGCTGATGCATTCTGCTTGTACTGTACTGTGCAATCCAAAATGGTTTATTATTCTGAATAAATTAAATATCCAAATATGGAAAGAGTATTAATTGAATTAAGGTAACTCCTTAATGGTTATGGAGCTTGATTATAGAAGTAAGATGAAGATGGGGTGGGGGGGACAGTTGGTGGAGTTTGCAGGGGCAGCATCATCCGGCTCATTTCATCGAAGCTTGTAACTGTAACTTCTTCCAATCTCTTTACTCTTTGATAAATCATCCAAAGAATGTGATCAGCATTTTTTTCCTTTTGTTGGTAAAGCTCTTTGAAACTGTTAATTTCATCATTTCCTATTCACAGCAGAACACTGTTCTCTGTTCAGTTTGTCTGATGATGATTCCATTGTTTATTCAATAAACTGAATAGATTTTGATAATTATTTTGATAACGTTTCAAGGAATGTTGTTTCAATGGCTTGCTTCACTTTTTCAATTGATTGTGTTTCAAGCTGTTATATTCACATTTGCTTTTTCTCCACAAGACTCAAGCAATTAACCATTTCAGCCTCTTCTGCCACATCAAAGCTAACCTATGGCTACATTGATATGTTGAACTCTGACCCTTTAAATTTATTAACTTAGTTAACTAATTTTTTTAAAATTTAAAAATACAGTTTGGGAACAGGCCGTTCAGCCCTCCAAATTAATGGTGACTATTGATAACCCATTCACACTCGTTCTATGTTATCCCACTTTCTCACCTACTCCTTACAAATTCCAGAGGCCAATGAATCTCCAGACCTGCATGTGTTGGTACGTGAGAGGAAACTGGCGTATCTGGAGGAAACCTACACAGTTACAGCAAGAATGTGCAAACTCCACATGGACAGCCACTGCGATCAGGATGGAATCAATGTCTCTGGTGCAGTGTGAGGCAGCAGCTCTATCAGCAAATAACCAAATATATAGTTTCCCAATATGTCACCTCATTTTTGAATCTCTACCCATGTAACTATGCATGGCTTGATTTTACTCATATATGATTTAATTTGACTGGATAGTACGCAAAACAAAGTTTCTCATTGAATCTCAGTACACGTGATCATAATAAACTAATACCAATACGAATGAATGGGCTTGGACAATACCTAAGGGAAGCAATATCCTGAAGATGAGATCTTCTATGGAATCATATTCCTTCTAAGCAGGAAAGGCATGTAGAAAAAAAACACTCTTGAATATCTCTCAGTTATCTCGGCCTTATTTGATCACAAAATAACATGTAGCTGTTCAACATTTTGGTTTCCCTGCATGTTAAACTACAAATGGCTTCAACTTGAAATCTCCTGCAGAGTTTCCTCAAATAGAGGAGTCAAATATTCTTCAACACAGTTAACTTCGGGCACAAACTTTACCTTTGTGAAATACATATTCATGTGTCTGGCATTATCAATGAAGCATGGTGGTATCACCATTAATAACTTACTTTGGTGAATGCCACCTTCTTCAATAATATTTTGCAAATGAAGTGGGAACTTTTTAGGGTTTCTGAATCAGAATCAGCTGCTCCATCCACCATTTTAATATTGGTGTGCAGGCAGTGACTAGTGGGGTACTGCAAGGCTCGGTGCTGGGACCGCAACAATTTATAATATACATTGATGATTTAGATGAAAGGATTAAAAGTAACATTAGCAAATTTACAGATGGCACAAAGCTGGGTGGCAGTGCGAACTGTGAGGAGGGTGCTATGAGAATGCAGGGTGACTTGGACAGGTAGGGTAAGTGGGCAGATGCATGGCAGATGCAGTTTAATGTGGATAAAGGTGAGCTTATCCACTTTGGTGGCAAAAACAGGAAGGCAGATTATTATCTGAATGGTGTCAAGTTCGGAAAAGGGGAAGTACAACGTGATCTGGGTGTCCTTGTTCATCAGGCACTGAAAGTAAGCGTGCAGGTACAGCAGGCAGTGAAAAAAACCTAATTGCATGTTGGCCTTCATAACAAGAGGAATATAAGAACAAAGAGGTCCTTCTGCAGTTGTACAGGGCCCTAGTGAGACCACACCTGGAGTATTGTGTGCAGTTTTGGTCTCCAAATTTGAGGAAGGACATTCTTGCTATTGAGGAAGTGCAGCGTAGGTTTACAAGGTTAATTCCCGGAATGGCGGGACTGTCATATGTTGAAAGAATGGAGTGACTGGGCTTGTGTATACTGTGAATTTAGAGGGATGAGGGGATCTTATTGAAACATATGAGATTATTAAGGGATTGGACATGCTAGAGGCAGGAAATATGTTCCTGATGTTGGAGGAGTCCAGAACCAGGGGCCACAGTTTAAAATTAAGGGGCATCCATTTAGAACGGAGATGATGAAAAGCTTTTTCAGCCAGAGAGTTGTGAATCTGTGGAATTCTCTGCCTCAGAAGGCAGTGGAAGCCAATTCTCTGGATGCTTTCAAGAGAGTTAGATAGAGCTCTTAAAGATAGCGGAATCAAGGGATATGGGGAGAAGGCAGGAACGGGATACTGAATGTGCATGATCAGCCATGATCACATTGAATGGCAGTGCTGGCTTGAAGGACCGTATGGCCTACTCCTGCACCTATTGTCTATTGTCTATTAGGTTGGTAAATGTAAAAATTGTCCCCAGTGGTTGTAGGATAGTATTAATGTGTGGGGATCGCTGGTCGGTGCGGATCTGGTGGGCCGAAGGCCCTGTTTCCGTGCTGTATCTCTAAACTAAACTAAACTAAATTAGGAAGTGCATACCATTTGCTTTGGTTGTCAATCAGACAACTGAGATCCTTTCCTTGGATTTCATCTGGTCTACTGATATTAATTACTCATTTTCTGGCAACTAAAATGCTTTAAGACTTCTAATTTGGATTTCTAAGGAGATGGGCTCCCTGTGTTATGGAATACCTGACACAAAAATATGGTTTTATGCAAATTTCCCATTAAATATGAAGAGATGAAAATGGCCACTATCCTGTTCAACACTTGATGTGTCTGCATGAAGATTGAATGACCTGCACCTTCCACCTTCCCACAATCTACCAGCACCTCAGTCTCATCATTTCATGAATTTTCTACTGAATTCCCTTCATTTAACACAATTATAACTTGATTGCTTATAATATCAGCCGGCATTCAGATGTGAATGCTTCGTTAGCCTAACAAATATGTTAAAATGTTTTATATTATTGATTAACAACTAGGCACAGTATATATTACCAGTGTACTGTAAAATCCCATATCAATCTATGACATTTTTATTCATGTTGAACAAAAGGTTTCTGGCTCACAAAAAAAACAAGGTCTCTCTCTCTCTCTCTCTCAAATTTCAAAAATGTAATTTAAATTGGCCTGTTTCCCACTGTACGAGTGCTCTGTGACTCTCACACATTGGGAAACCCAATGTAACAAAGTTGCATTATATAAATGGCCCTCTGATTAAAAAGCAGGGAATGATCCTGCAAAACCTGCACCAATGGATGAATGTAAAGATTGTAACAGTGGGAGAGGATTGTCACTATCGTGGAGGAATCGTCAGTGTTGCCTATCGCTACCTAAACCGATATTTAAAGGGAGGAAGAAAAGCGTGAATGGGAGTTCATTGAGAACAGCTGATTTTAATGATAGAAGGGTTATGGAGAAATGAAGGCCAGGGAGCCAGTGGTCAACATGTTGAGCTCTTTAGATTTTTACAACGTAGTACAATTTCACAGCATTGCACTAAGCCTTGTCATGTATATAATATGTTTTTTATTGTCTGATAAGACTGTGACAGCACTGCCATTGCAGATATTACACAAATCTGCGAGAATATCCAAGTGTTATTTTTTGTGTATCAATTATTTTCTTGCTGAGTATTTTCAATAAAGCTAATTCCACAATAAGAAATCTGTGCAAAGCAGAATGACAGAGTTCAAAGAGAGTATTTTTTAGAACATAAGGTCTAGCATTTGCTTATTACAGGGGTGTGATTTTAGGAATACAATAATATATTGATTGTGAAATGAAAGATTTAATTTAAAGCAACAGTGCTTATGAGCTGTATGGGATTCTTTGAGAGAAAGTGAAGATTGACTGCTTAGACTGAGGTTGGAGATTGCTGGGGTGGGGAGTGTCGGTGGGAGAAAATGGGAGAGTTGAGAGGGGAAGGAAGGGGACAAGGAGATAAAATGAAGATAAGGGAAGTGGGAGGGAACTGGGAGGGAGGACTTGCCAAGCGAGGGTAAGATTGAGCGGGGCAGTCAGGGAATTTGGTGATCCACAAAGGGAGACTGGGAGTAAAGTGGGAAGCAGGGAGATGATTGGGATAGTGCGGATTGAGCAAGAGAGTGTGGCACAGTCCTGTGCATTTACATAGAAACATAGAAACATAGAAAATAGGTGCAGGAGTAGGCCATTCGGCCCTTTGAGCCAGCACCACCATTCAATATGATCATGGCTGATCATCCTAAATCAGTACCCCGTTCCTGCTTACTCCCCATATCCCTTGATTCCATTATCCCTAAGAGCTATATCTAACTCTCTCTTGAAAACATCCAGTGAATTGGCGTCCACTTTACCTGCGTGCGTGTGTCCACCTGCATGTATACGCTGGCAGTGTAACAGGGACACTGGCCACCAAATATCCTAGTCCTCATCGCCTTTGGATCAAGGCCTTGCTCAGTCAAGCCTGGTACGCAATGATCACCTCATGATAAAATAATTAATGCCTTGGCACTTTTCAGTCCTAACAACCTGAATGGAAGCAGGCCATTCACAATGCCATGGGAAAGAGGAAGAGAATAAACAATATTATTCACATTAACAGTGATAACTTTCCAGGACTATTTCATAGTCATAGAAAGACACAGCACAGAAACCAGCCCATTGGTCCAGTTAGTGGTTGCCACCAGGCTGAGATGATCAGGCAAAAAAGTGTAGGTGTTGCAGGCAATCACATTCATCAGGATACATTGGAGATTGATACATATATTGGAGATTGGCCCACATTTATGTGCTCCTTCTATTTCACCAAGTTTAGTTAATTGTTCATGATGTGGTCTCCCTCTACGTTGGAGAAACTAAACTCAGATTGCTTCGCAAACATAGTCCTGTTCAGTCCACAAGGATGACCCTGAGTTTCCAGCTGCCCATTACTTTAGTTCTTCATTTCTTCAGTACACGCTAGAATTTAGAAGATTGAGGGGGGATCTTATAGAAACTTACAAAATTCTTAAGGGGTTGGACAGGCTAGATGCAGGAAGATTATACCCGATGTTGGGGAAGTCCAGAACAAGGGGTCACAGTTCAAGGATAAGAGGGAAGTCTTTTAGGACCGAGATGAGAAAATCATTTTTCACACAGAGAGTGGTGAATCTGTGGAATTCTCTGCCACATAAGGTAGTTGAGGCCAGTTCATTGGCTAGATTTAAGAGGGAGTTAGATGTGGCCCTTGTGGCTAAAGGGATCAGGGGGTATGGAGAGAAGGCAGGTTTGGGATATTGATTTGGATGATCAGCCATGATCATATTGAATGGCGGTGCAGGCTCGAAGGGCCGAATGGCCTCTCCTGCACCTATTTTCTATGTATCTATGTTTCTATGTTTCTATGTTTCATTTCCCATCTCAAATACACACCAAGACACATAAACACAGACACACATATACGTATACGTAGTCACATACACATATTACCAATATCAATATCAGTTTTATTCGTCACATTGACTCAAACACTCACATACATACATATAAACACATACATATTCACACACGCACTCACACATATACACACACGTGTGTGTGATTACTTCTGTGTATTTAATTTATTGTGCTTCATCAAAGCCCAAGGAAGACTCCATGGACAGCATCTCATCTTTTTTTTTTTATCATTGAAGCCCTTCAAGTTCAACACTGTGTTCAACAATATCATGTAACCATTCATGCCAGTTTGCTCCAGAATTAGTCTGTTTGAAAAAGGTCATCAAAATATTACCTCTATTTTTCTCTCCTCAGATGCTGTGTATTCAATATTTTCTCTTCTTATTCCAGAAGTCAATACTTTTTCAAGATATCAAATAGTTATTTCTATTCTTTGTCTTTCTCTTGCCTCTATTTACATTTGTCTTCTTATATGTCCATCGCCACCAGACCGTACCGGAGCCTGCACCCCCTCCTTCAGCCATCAAGGCCACCCCTCAGTCTCTCTTGGTCTCCATCATGTCATCTTTTTCCCTCCATCCCTCCCCATCCACTGGCAATCCAAACCTGTATGAAATGTTCTCAGTTCTGATGAAAATCTAGCAACCTGTTTTTCACTCTACGGTTGCATCTGTACAAGTCTAACATGGCAAGTATTGTCAGCATTTTTATTTACAATGTTTGACTGATTTAGGATACCGACACATCTTATGTGACAAGACCAAGGAAGGACTGATCATTAAATCTGAACTGAACCAGTTGCCTGTGCGTTTCTGAAGAAAAATCTTTGCGTGGTCTGTGTGTGTTGTGATGTTTACTGAACTCAGTATGGTAGTGCCGAAAAAAGACTGTTCTTGCCAGATTTTTATGATCTTGAACTCAATCCTATAGGAACAAAGGGTGCACCAAATAAATAAGAATGACAACTCTGAGCATCACTGATGCTCCCTTTAATGATCACTGGTCCTGTTGCACACCATGGTGCAGATGAGATGACCCATGCATAATACACAGCAAAACCATTTCAATTGAATAGATAATAGTCGAGGTTCTATCTCTAAAGGAGATGTGGCTGATGCTCACTTTGCACGCCTTGATTGGTAAAACACTGCTATGCCTTCTCGGGCCCCATAACCTCCAATAGTGATGTAATATCAGTCATTGGGGCCAATATCAGAAGTTCCTTGAGAAGGGTGAACCCTTGGAAGACATCTGGACATGATGGTGTAACTGGTTGCATTCTCAAATCTTTGTGGACCAATTGGCTGGAGTTTTTACAGACATCTTCAACCTCTCATTACTGAGATCTGAGGTTTCCACCTGCTTTAAAAGGCATCAATAATACCTGCATCCAGGAAGGGTAAGGTGACGTGCCTGTACTGATGGGCGGCACTAACATCTGTGGTGATGCTTTGAGAGGTTGCTTACGACACCTGTCAAGTCCTATCATAGCAAGAACATGGACCCAGTACAATTTGCCGACCACCACAATGGATAAGTGGGGGACATGGTCTCGCTGGCTGTCCACTCTACACTGGACCACTTGGACAATAAAAGCACATACGTCAGTCAGGCTGTTGTTCATCGACTCCAGCTTGGCATTAAACACCATTATCCCTTCTAAACTTGCAACTCAGATCAGGGAACTGGATCTCTGCTCATCTCTTTGCCACTGCATCCTCGACTTCCTCATCAACAGAACACAATTGGTGCGAATTGACAACACTTCCTCATCGATAACCATCCGCATGGGGCCACCTCAAGGCTGTGTGCTCTGTCCCCTTCACAATTCACTCTCTATTCTGACTATGACTGTATCTCTTCACACACTTCCACCTCCACTTTTAAATTCACCAGCAATGCCGCCGTTGGATGAATTACGAGTTGACTTTAGATTTTAAACTGGCCCTACGGCCCACATAGTCTGCACTAACCAGCGATCACCCCATACACTAGCACTATCCTACACACTAGGGCCAATTTAAAAATTTACCAAAGCCAAACCTGCTACAAACCTGCACATCTTTGGAGTGCGAAAGGAAACCGGAGCATCCAGAGGGAACCCCCGCGGTCACAGGAAGAACTCTGTACAGACAGTACCCATAGTCAGGATTGAACCCGGGTCTCTGGCGCTGTAAGTCAGCAACTCTACCACTGTGCCACTGTGCTGCCCTGATGGCGATGAGTCAGAATGTAAGGGGATGATCGACTGTCTGATTGGTGCTAGAACAACAACCGTGTTCCTAACATCAGTAAGACCAAGGAGCTGATTGTTGACTTTAGAGAGGAAGCGTTAGTTCTAAGTTGCTGAGAGGGTGATGGTACTGGGGTAATGGTGGTGAGGCAATGTATAGGACAAAGGGAATACCTCTGATGACATCTTCTTCTTCTTTCGTGTGGCGTGCACAGCCTAAAGTCGTTGGACAACTTGTTCTATTTGATCTTCCGTTTGTGCACGTCGAGTTGATTGCATTAGTCGAAACAGGGCGGACCACGTGAAGGTTGCAATCTTCCACCCCACTGATGACATGAGGCCGGGGTTGTTAATTAATTAGAGTTTTCACAGTCATTCTTTCAATGAGAGACAGTTAGAGGGAAAATGAACAAAAGCTCTGAAATTAAGACAGTTGCAAAATGAGAAAACAACCAAAGGAATGTAGAAGTTGCAAAATGTAGGGCTGTGGAGTATGCCAAGCAGGTCAGTCTGTTATGATGGAGAAATAATATCTGAACCACTACACAGATCGATGCTTTCTGCAGAAATGCCAGTTCTGAGCAGTTAGAGAAAGTGACATCTCAAGTTGTTGAATTTGATATTGAGTCCAGATGACTGTAACATGTCCAGATAGAAGACGAGGAACTGTTCTGCTAACTTACATCGAGCATCATTAGTATAGTGCAGGATGCCACCGATATAATGTCTCATATAGCAGAAACAATGGGAAGCAGAGACTCACACATGTAAACGGAACGTGTTATGGAACAAGCTTAAAAGACATGGATAGGTTTCAGAGGAATATGGATCAAATAAGGGTAAATGGGACTAGCTTAGATGGGGCATCTTGGTTGGCCTGGACTCATTGGGTGGGAGGGTCTGTATTGCGGATGGATGACTATGAGTTTAAAACTCTTTGACTGTAAAGTGGTCACACAATCTAAGTTTAGTTCCTTTAGTGCAAAATATTGTAAATATTGAATACTGTCTCTGGATCAAAGGAAATGCTTCATTTGGAAGAATTCTTTCAGTTGCTGGACGGTGTAGAAGAGCAGAGAAAATGCCATCAGAAGAGGAGTGGTTGGTAGAGGTGGAAAAGCAGACAATGGAATAGTGAAGGGAAGGGGAGGGGAATCTCTTCATCGGTGGGGAAAAGTACAAAGGATGACCTGCCGAATGTGGAGGCCGGTGGGGTCAAAGGTGAGGGGCGATGGAAAGTCTATCCTGGCCTTGTCCAGAAGAAGGGGACATGAGGGCATATGACAGCTCTTGATCTTCACCGGCTCTTGATCTTGAGATGGTTGTGGGTTAAAGTCCCAATGATCACAATGAATGGCGGTGCTGGCTCGAAGGGCACTCCTGCACTCCTGCACCTATTGTCTATTGTCTATTATCTTAAGGGGTTGGACAGGCTAGATGCAGGAAGATTGTTCCCGATGTTGGGGAAGTCCAGAACAAAGGGTCACAGTTTAAGGATAAGGGGGAAATCTTTTAGGACTGAGATGAGGAAGACATTTTTCACACAGAGAGTGGTGAATCTCTGGAATTCTCTGCCACAGAACGTAGTTGAGGCCAGTTCATTGGCTATATTTAAGAGGGAGTTAGATGTGACCCTTGTGGCTAAAGGTATCAGGGAGTATGGAGAGAAGGCAGGTACAGGATACTGAGATGGATGATCAGCCATGATCATATTGAATGGCGGTGCAGGCTCGAAGGGCCGAATGGCCTACTCCTGCACCTATTTTCTATGTTTCTATGTCTATTGTCAATCGAGAGGCAAGATCAAAAATGTAGACAGGCATTCCAGTGAACTGCTGAGAATCTGGGGCATTGGTTAGCCTTAGTGTTGTCTTGTAGAATAAGAAACAAATTAATGCGTTGTCTGGGCTCTGAGATGGACATAAACAAATCATGTGATGCCATTTTCGAAGAAGACCAAGTGAGATCCTGGCTTTCCTGATCAATATTTATCACTCAGCATTACTATAAAATGATAATGTAAGTGTTGTCTGTGGCTGCGTGCTGCTGCCTTTCCAGTTTTAAAACTGTGACTGCATCTCAAATGACTGCCTTGGTTCTAGCAATCTGGAATGTGTTTTATAAATATAAAGATTTACTTCCCTTTTCACATTGTCCAATTTAAAGGCATATTGAGATGTTCACTGATACTAATGGGGTACAAACTGCAGTTGGCAGAGATAGGTGGGAGAGATTATAGTTACTAGGAAGCCTAGATATATACAACTTTTTTATAGGTACACCTAATGTACTACAGGCACTTCCAGGTTTTGTTTCTATTAGATATTAGATGTACATATTGGAATTATGCATATCATCTGGTGTGATTTCTGATATATTTTTGCATTAGGCAATGCAGTTATTTGAGAAAGTCTTTGATAAAGGATGTTTGTTCAGAAGCGCGATTCTTTTCACTTGCTTTATTGAACAAGAACCTATGAATAGTTTAGTTTAGTTTAGAGATACAGCGTGAAAACAGGCCTTTCAGTCCATGGAGTCTGCAGCGACTAGCGATCCCTGTACACTATGTTAGGCGCTCCCCCCCTGGTGAATGCTATGTACTTACCTTTCTCTGTTTCTCTCCCGAGTGCAGGCCTCGTGGCTGTGAGTCTGGAATCAAGGGGTTAAAGGCTCCTGTACCCGATTGGCCAAGCTGCGTCAGGTGACGGGTGACTCATCTGAAGCTTAAATACCAGATTCCCAGGATTCTCTCTCTTCTTCGTAGATGCTGACTTGTGAGCAGCCTGCTGGTGTGAGCTGAGGAAGGCCTGGCCACATGGCATAGAACTTTGTGTACTTTCACCATTACTTGTTAACAAATATTGAATTGGGACGGATAAGGGCTGACCTTAGTGTTTTCGTGTATTTTGTTTCAGGGTTATATCTCTTTAGGCAGGTTTTAGAGTCTCTGGTTCGACGGTCCATTACGTGGCTGGCTGGAGCACTGTTTAATTGTTTGTTAGTCCATCCATATCCCTGACTGGGTTGTTTAAATCAGGTTTGGGTTTTGTGTTCCATTGAATAATTAAAAGATTTTTGAACTTGAACCTGGTTTTTGAATTACGTTACGCGGCTCTGAAGTACCTGCATTCGGGAGTCGTAACACACTATCACAATCCTACACACACTAGGGACAATTTTTACAATTTTACCAAGCCAATTAGCCTACAAATCTGTATGTCTTTGGAGTATGGGAAGAAACCGGAGCACCTGGAGCAAACCCATGCAGGTCACGGGGATAATGTACAAACTCCATACAGACGGCACCCGTAGGCAGGATTGAACCTGGGTCAACACAAAATGCTGGAGTAACTCAGCGGGTGAGGCAGCAACTCTACCACTGCACCACCGTGCCGCCCCATAAGCTGCACCTTGTCAGATCTTGTTTTCTTGAGCTCTCTTGACTGCAGTACAGCAGGCCGAATTGAGAGGCTGGCTGTCATGCAGTAATGTCTGTGATACAGTGATCTCAGCTAGAGGGTGGAGGATATGTTAGGGTGGGAATGAACGCAGTGTGGGAGTAGGGAGGGAGTCTAAAGGAGAGGGAGAGCACACACAGTCAAAACAATCTACGATCACCGGGTTTATTTTATATTTCTTCCTCGAAGAATAGTGAGGGAAATATTGAACTTTGGTCTGATGACATTACTGACATATCTAGGAATCATTAGAATCTGAGTTAGGAGTAGCCTTTTGATCCAACCCCACACTCAGTAAAATATAACTGATCCTTCATCTCCAATCCACTCTCCTCCCTGAATCACAAATCTCTCAATTTCATTACAATCCAGAACTGTTTACGGTCAATTATTCCAGAGCCTTATAATCCTCTGAGTGAAGAATAGTGTCTGCAACTCAGTGCTAAATGTCAACCCCTTATCCGTAGATTATTTTTTAAGGACTAAAATGCGCCCTTAATGAAAACTAGGGGACTTGCCAGGATCACTTTCTTCATAAAACAGCAGAGAGTTTGGCCATGGGAATGTTGTGACTAATCCAGCAAGCTCTTCAATTATAATATAAATGAATTTCTTCTGACTATGAACGGCAGGCGCAGTGGACCAGCGGTAGAGTTGCTGCCTTACATCACCAGAGACCCAGATTCAATCATGACGGTGGGTGCTGTCTATACAGAGTTTATACGTTCCCCCTGGACTGCATGGGTTTCCTTTGGGTGCACCGGTTTCCTTCTACATTCCAAAGACGTGCTTCTGTGAATTTTCCCTAGTGTGTTGATAGAACTAGTGTATGGGTGATTGTTCGTCGGCATGGACTAGGTGGGCTGAAGGGCCTGTTTCCACACTGTATCTCTCAACTAAACTAAACTAAACTAAACTGTCTTTTAAATATTGTCTTGGCTCTCATCACCCTACTGATCCATGGATGAGAGTACACTGCTACATGCATCTACTTAAGGGCCTGTCCCACGAGCATGCGACCTGCTTGCGGCAAGCGTGACCAAACCGGAAGCGGGGGCCGCACGGAGGTCGAGTGATCCCCGTACAGGGCCGGTCCCACCAGCATGCGCCTGCATGCGGCGAGCGCGACGAGACCGGAAGCGGGGGCCGCGCGGAGGTCGAGTGAGTGACGTGAAGTTCGAGCGAAGTCCGCGGGAAGTTCGCGCGTGACATACGGCGTCGAGACGCTGTGCACGCCCGTCGAGGCGGTGCATACGGCGTCGAGGTGGCTGCGGGCCAGCAGGTCGTGGCTGTGCGGAATTTTTGAACACGGTCAGTTTTTCGGAGCCCCGCGCGATGTCAGGACCAGCTCCGCAAAACTCCATACGGCTCCGACGATCGAAGTGAGACCAGCCCCGCGAGGCTGTACGGCTCAAGCGACCACGTTAGGTCACACTTGCCGCATGGAGTCGCATGCTGGTGGGACAGGCCCTTAAGTCATTAAGCACTGTGCATGGATTGTTTGGGGACCTGTTATGATCTTCCGCAATGTCTATGTGAAGCTAATTCCAAGGGGTTTACTGGGATGCTGTTATGTGAAGCAGTGTGAACCAACAGTTTGCCCAAGTTATGCTGGTGAATATTTGGGTTGGGTCAGCCATGGTGGAGTAGATGCTGCTAGCTTGTCATCAGAGGACTGGATTCAGGTACAGGGATAGAAGGGTTGGATGTGGAGGGACCTCCACTGGGGACATCATAGGATTGGTAATGACGGAGGGATGGGAGATCAGGGCCTTGGCAATCAAGGGTCAGGCCCGTTGAAGCGACAGGCAATTGGGAGTTTGGGGTTGATATCAATGGAGTAGAGGGTGATGGTAGGAACCTTTATCCTGGGTCTCGGTCTGCACACTACCCCATGAGAACAGTGTAATCCCCGGAGTGCCTGATGATGATCTTTCCTTGAACAATGCACAATAAATTACCCCAGCAACACCAACATCACTGGAGTTCAAAAATCGTGTCAGGTATGCACACAACACTTTGATTAGTATCCAGACTAATATCTGGAATGATGATATCACCAATGCTCTTGACTGGGTTTCAAAAGTATATTTTCAATTGCATGGTGCACAAATAAACAACAGCACACCTTTGAATTTCTCGATGGTCAATGTCCTGGCGCTATCCATCCATTAGTCACATTTCATTCCAGTTGCAGGACCAAACCCTTTGACACAATGAAAGCTTCTGATGTTTACATACACTGCTGGAGGCAGTTCCTAGGTTTGTTATAGGAGACTGAAAGCAGCATTTAGAATATTACCCCATACTAATCCCTTCAAATGCCTTAGCGTACACCGCTGAGAGTTAGCATGCATCTGCCCTGGAGAAACGCTGAATATTACAAGCATTTTTTTTTCTCTCTTTTGCAAACTAAGCATCGTTATCTTTCACTTTAAGGAGCACTACCCTTTTAACCATAATTTGCCTGGTCATATCTATAAATGCTTTGTGATTTTTGGACAAACTTTCAGTGATGTCACTTGTTTAAGCCAATTTCCATTTAGCATGGGTCAAGATGACCTGTGCTGATTGAAATCTGCAGAGACTTAACATTGAGAGGAGCCCTGAGACCATGCACACAGCAGATGTTATTCAATTATGCATAAGCTTACTCTTGATCAGCCATGATCATAATGAATGGCGATGCTGGATCAAAAGGCCAAATGGCCCACTCCTGCACCTATTTTCTATGTTTCTATTTTGATCCAAAATTGAATTTTGCCAGAAGATCTCATGAAAGGTAGTGAAACTAGTTTCATATGAATCTCGTTTGTCCTGAAGAGGAGTATAAATTAGATTAAATCAATTTTACATAATTTATACTTCTGACCTTACAGCAAAAGCAAAAATGGAACATCTGTTACATTGTATGTTTGAGAGTAATATTGTGTTCAAAATATTCCTTCATAAATCCATTTATTTAGGGATCCATTATTCCCTAATAAATTCATTCTGCAGATTTCATTCACATATCATTAAAATTAGTTTTAAATTAGTTTATTGTCATATACACAGGATGTAATGAAATGCCTTGTTCACATGAAGCTCAGCGTAAACAGTATTTATACAGGAGGAATAAATACAGCAATGAATACAACAAAGAGTGAATAACTGCAGAATGGTGCAAGTTTGCAGTACAATCTGAAGTAGTGCAAAAATTATTGAAGTTCAATAATTGATTAACTGAATGAGGTAGAGTTAAGAATAAGAGAATGTGGCAGCACTCCAGGGAAGGAGAGTGAACTCCACCAGGTGGCACCATCAGCGATGGCAGCCTCGCCAACAGTCTGTCTGTCTTTTCTTTTTTTTTGTTATTTTTTGTGTGTTTTAAAAAGTATGGGTTAATGTTCTCCGGTTTGTTATGTGTGGGAGGTGGGGGAGGGGGGAGGGGGGAACCTTTTCTCAATCTCATACCTTGCCGGAGATGTGATTGTTTTCTGGATCGTATCTCCGGTTGCTCTGCGGTTAACATCATGAACTGTCGGCCTAGCTAGAGATAACTTTGAGCCCCACCACAGGGCCATGGACCATCCGACCCTGCGATCCCGTGCCTGGGATTGATGCTCCAACTGCGGCCTACGGATTCCAACATCGAGGAGCTCGCAGTCTCAGGTAGAGACTGAGGTCAGGAAGCTCCAAAGTTGCAAGAGGTTCAACTAGCCCCGACCCGAGTCTGATCGTCTGCCGCGGGGGAGCTGAGATACCCCCGATGCGGGAGCATGATCGCCCCGACACGGAGGTCCTGGCCGCCGGCTACGGGATCTAAGTTCGCCCCTTCAACGGAATGCTCGAGGCCCTCGACCACGGGAGAACAACGAAGGGAAGAGATTGAACTTTCTTTTTTGACTTCCATCACAGTGAGGAATGTGGAGGAGTCACTGTGCTGGATGTTTATGTTGAAGTGTATTTTTGCGTGTTTTGTTGCTTTTTATTGGTATAACTTTATGTCAGATCAAATATCTCGAATGTTGCAAAACATACTTGGGTAATAAAGTATAATTATGATTATGATCAGTGATGGAAATGGGGGGGTACGCAGGGAAATGGGGGGGTACGCAGGGAAATGGGGGGGTACGCAGGGAAATGGGGGGGTACGCAGGGAAATGGGGGGGTACGCAGGGAAATGGGGGGGTACGCAGGGAAATGGGGGGGGTACGCAGGGAAATGGGGGGGTACGCAGGGAAATGGGGGGGTACGCAGGGAAATGGGGGGGTACGCAGGGAAATGGGGGGGGTACGCAGGGAAATGGGGGGGATACGCAGGGAAATGGGGGGTACGCAGGGAAATGGGGGGGTACGCAGGAAAATGGGGGGTACGCAGGGAAATGGGGGGTACGCAGGGAAATGGGGGGGGTACGCAGGGAAATGGGGGGGTACGCAGGGAAATGGGGGGGTACGCAGGGAAATGGGGGGGTACGCAGGGAAATGGGGGGGTACGCAGGGAAATGGGGGGGTACGCAGGGAAATGGGGGGGTACGCAGGGAAATGGGGGGTACGCAGGGAAATGGGGGGGGTACGCAGGGAAAATGGGGGGGTACGCAGGGAAATGGGGGGGTACGCAGGGAAATGGGGGGGATACGCAGGGAAATGGGGGGGGGTACGCAGGGAAATGGGGGGGATACGCAGGGAAATGGGGGGTACGCAGGGAAATGGGGGGTACGCAGGGAAATGGGGGGGTACGCAGGGAAATGGGGGGGTACGCAGGGAAATGGGGGGGTACGCAGGGAAATGGGGGGGATACGCAGGGAAATGGGGGGTACGCAGGGAATGGGGGGGTACGCAGGGAAATGGGGGGGTACGCAGGGAAATGGGGGGGTACGCAGGGAAATGGGGGGGTACGCAGGGAAATGGGGGGTACGCAGGGAAATGGGGGGGTACGCAGGGAGACGGCGTTCCCCTACTTTTCAGTTTCCAGTTTCCATCCTGTGTGTGAATTTGCAGCTTTATCCTGCGCTACTTAATCCAAGGGCGAGCGAACGCGCGGACAGACGGACAAAAGCAACGTTGATAGAGCAGAATAGATGACATTTCGGGTCAAGACCCTTTTTCAGACTTAGTCAGGGGAAAGAGGAACAAGAGATGTAGAGGGTACTAAGGACAAATGAATGGAAGATATGCCTATATCTCCCGTTTCCCTTTCCCTTGACTGTCAGTCTGAAGAAGGGTCTCGACCAGAAATGTCACCTATTCTACTCTATGAACGTTGCTCTCTCACACGCGCACACACACACACACCATGCTCAGACAACTAACACACACACACACACACACACACACGATCCCACATATACTCACACACACACACTCACACACCCACACACCCACACACACACACACACACACACACACACACACACACACACACACACACACACACACACACACACACACACACACACAACTAAGTTAGGATAGGGTAGAAGCCCAAAGGGTAGGATGGGGATGAAGCCCAAAATTGAATGCCTGGACTGGTTTTTCGCCAATAGTTTTTGGTTTCCAGGACCTAGTCAATTTTTGTTTTTTAATTTCACAGTCACTAAAACAAGGAACTATGTACACCAATATTGTAACTATGTACTTTTCAAAAGTGATTTTGTTTGTTACTTGTAGGCTTACATGTATGCAATTATATATTAAAATGTAGCTTAGATCTGTTTTGTCCATTAAATCTCCAGGTACTTTCTAAGCGCACATTTTGATTACTTTATATTCTACCATAGAGATATAAAATCTATAATAGACTTTATTTGTATTTCTATGATTCTACAGACCTTGGCTGGGAACCCGGGGCTCACCAAAATTGTTCCCAATTGGGCCCCGCACCTCCGAAGGGGGGAGGATGGTTTGAGTGGATGCAGGATTTTCTGGAGCTTCTTCCAAATGGCAATATTTTGTATGTTCAAAGTTAAAAAGGAGGACGGCAGGAATATCAGCATGATCACGTGCAGCTGAGAATAAAAAGGGGGGGAAACCCTGGCCCGTGGCGGCTCCTGGTACGTTTCCTCTGCAGGTGCCGTTTGGCCCACTAAGTTTCTCCAGCACTCTGTGTTTTTTGTTTGGCTCTGGAGTTGAAGGTGGTTCAGCGGGACGGGCGGCCGCTCTGGGGAGTGGGTGGCGTTTCAGGTCGAGACCCTTCTGCAGACAATCACAAGCAAAGATTATAGACCATTAAAGATCAATACTCAATACCCAGTCTAAAATAGCCTGCTCTCTCGTTGGTTCCTCTACATGTTAATCATATGTATAAATATATATGTATGTGTATATATGCATGTATGTGTATATATGCATGTATATGTATATGTGTGTATATATGTATGTATATATATGTTTATATGTGTGTATGTATGCATATAAATGTATCCATATGTATGCGTGTATTTGTATGTGTGCATATGTATGTGTATACGTATGTATGTATGTGTATATATGTATGTGTGTATATATGTATGTGTATATATATGTGTGTATAAATATATATATATGCATATATATATTATTACTATATAATTATATATATAATTGCCTTTATGGTTTATGTATATCATCTTACAAGACAAATAAATTAATAGTGATTATTTAAATCAAAGTTGCTTCTGATCCATGAGAATAAACTTAATTATCTCTAACTTGCCTCTCACACACAGACACACATTCATATAAATATATAAAATATGTATACGTTAAATTTAATTTTGTGCAGTGTGTGTTAAAGCAATACAATGCAAGGGAAACTACGCAAAGGAGGGGGCTGTTCCCGCTACAAGATACTCGAGGATCTTTGCTTTGGATCAAAGATTATAGCGGAGCTCTATAATCTTTGCTTTGGATCACAGCGGGTGGCATACCGGAAGTCGCGTGTCGCATTAAAAAATGGCGGCCGTGACGTTCCGTCACGTACTACACGCCAGTTCATTGGATTTCGGAGGAGTGGTCTATCTTGCTCCTCTAGGATCTTTGATCACAAGTACTATCACCGACGAGAGTTCAGTTCAGTCTGAAGAAGGGTCTTCTCTCCAGAGTCGCTTGCCTGGCCCGCTGAGTTACTCCAGCTTTATGTCTAACTTCAATTTCAAGAGTTAAATAAAAAACACAGTGCTGGAGGAACTCAGCGGGCTAGGCGGCATCTGTGGAGGGAATGGATTAGGAGTTGTTTCGGGCTAGGGTTCTTCTTCAATAGGAAGGAACTGCAGATCAAAGATACTAGAGCAGATACTAGTATATTTGCTGCAGATCAGGCATGATATTCTTCTGATTTAAATCGTAATTCTGATTTTATTGTTTTCCTATGTTCAATTTTTTGTGCCCAATTATTTGGTGACCAATCAACCGCTGTCTCTTAGGGGGTTGCATCCAATCACTGACCAGCTTCCCTTAAAATTCTCGTCCAATTAACAAAACGGTCTCCTCCCGTCCAATCAGCCGCTGTCTCCAAGGGCATTGTGTCCAATCACATAAAGCGCTAGTCACTCTGCGGCCAATCAGACACAGTATCTTAGTTTGATCAATCGCCGACCTGCATCCCTCACCTAAGCAGACGATGGCTGCAGCCAACACAGAGAGAGAGCGAGAGAGAGAGAGAGAGAGAGAGTTGCAAGAAAGCAGTTATGGCATATAATACACAATAATCTATTATAAATACACATTAAACAAGTGATGCATTCTTGTACTCTTACATGGGTATGACCGCACATAAAAAAACTCCTCCCTTCGCAACCTCAGCCTCACGGACCTTGAAGTACCCCTAGTTCCTAAATTCCCATTTCCATCACTGATTATGATTATGATTATGAATGAGGTATTTGGTTCAGCATTCCCATTACTATGGGGAAGAAGCTATTCTTACATCTGTCTGGGTTTCAAGTTCTTGCATTTTCTCCCACATGCAGATAAGGAAAAAAATGATCAACTAATGTGGTAGGTATTCTTGATGTTACTGCCAGGCTTCCTGATGCAACACACCGTCACGATAGACTGGATGGAAGGAAGTGATGAACCAAAGAAGATCTGAGTTGTGGTCACAAGTGTCAAGCTCAGCCACTCAAGAGTTGAGTGGTTGCCATACCAAGCTGACGCGGCCTGTCGGAACATATCTAGAGCACATCTATAGTTGTTCAAGAGAAGCCTTGTGAACATGCCGAATCTTCTCAGACCCCGAAGAAAATAATTACATTGATGTGTTCTTTTGATCACCACAGCAATGTGAAGGAACCACATTAGGTTGCTGGTGATATGGATGTCTAAGAGCTTGAAATTGTCAACCAGCTCTATAGCAACTCTGTTAATGAGGAACGGGTTTTGTTCAGTCTCCTGGTTCTTTACGTCAACAAACTACTCTTTAATTTTATTGGAAAGGTTAGGATATTGACAAGGTTTTCAATTTCTTTCCTATACTTTGTCACATTATTGTTGTTAATCCCACTGACAACAGAGGTATCATCAGCGAACTTAGCTTGAGTTGGTGTTGTACTTGACCATGTAATAATGGGTGTAAGGCAAGGGACTGACCACAATAACCTGAGGAGCATCAGTGTTGAAGGTCGAGTGAACAAATGTTATGGGCAATTCTAACCGACTGAGGTCAAGATGTCCAGAGGCCAGGTGCGGATGGGGACCCCAAGGCCAAAGTCCAGAAGTTTAGAGATGAAATGATTCAGTTGGAGCATCCAGAATTTTAGTGTTGTAGATGCCCAATTATGGAGGAGGAGTCAATGGATAGCATCCTGACACAGTTGTTATTTTTGTCAAAGTGGTTCAGAGCTGAAAGTAGATCAGAGAGGTTTCCTCCATAGACCTATATTCCTGCATGGAAACTGTAAGGGTCTGAATTGGCTGGGAGAGTGATGCAGCTGTTGGCTATTACCAGCCTTTCAGAGCAACTTCATTAAGGTCGATGTTGGAGCAACTTCATTATGGTCGATGTCAGAGCTACTGGGCGGTAGTCATTAAGACAGGTACTTTATTTTTCTTTGGGACTGGAATGACGGATATTCCCTTGAAGCAGATGGGGGCATTCGACTGTTGAAGCGAGAGGCTGAAGATGTCGGCAAAGACTCTGTGGCCAGCTGATTGGTTTATATAAAATCAAGGTAGGTTTGTTTAAGTAAATATGATGGATTTTATGCATCAGGGATTTAAAATTAGCCACCATATTACAGACCAGGAACAGAACTGAAAACATAAGCAAATATTCAAGCCAATTGGCTTCTTGCAGTGTAATGAAATGGTGGCAGGACTTGATTGCGAGACTTTAAAACTCAGGAGGGTAGATTTTGTCATGATTAGCTGTTTGAATGCATTTTATAGAGCCAAATTGGAGTACTATGTTTGGATAGCCTCGAGCAATGAAAGATATATGCACTTTATGTTGTCGTTGGCTTGGAGGTAGCATCTTGCCTCTGAGTAACAAGGTCAAAGGCTTGATTGAACATGATTAAATATGGCAATTTAATGCATTACTGAGTGCTGCATGCAAAGACATGCCTTCTTTGGCTGAGATGTAAAAGCAAAACTTCATCCAGCCTTGAAAAATAACAGAAAATATTCCAAACCACATGCTAGTGAACAGGAATTTTTTTCTAGTGACTTTGCTGGTGTTAAAGCCATGATGTTGTAGGAATTGTACAGCATGGAAACAGGTCATTTGGTCCACTTCCAGGTATTTGCCACTCTCTAGATGAATGTCTCCCTCATATCCACTCCAAATCTCGTATCTGTTATCATTAATCTATGTCCTACAGTTTTATCTGCGTCTGACATGACAACAAATTTACCCTAGCTATATCCCTCGTAATGTTATGTACATCGATCATGTACTCCATCTGAGATTTAACCAAGGTTTTATAAAGTTGAAACATAAGCTCCCAACTTCAGTATTCAATGTCCTAACTAATGGAGGCCTATAACCCTTATGTCTTCCTAACTGCATTATCCACCCGTGTGTTGCTTCCTCCAAGGATCTATGGTCTTGTACTCTGAAGTCCCTGTTCCTCAATACTTCATAAGGCCCTCTGATTTATGGTGTGTTTTTATGGTGTATTAAAGATTCCAAAATGCATTACCTCTCTTTTGTCTGGATTAAACACCCATGTTTCAGCTCATTTCACCAAAACATTCATATCTTTCTGCAGCCTAAGACCGCCTTCCACAGTATCAATCTTCACATGATCTGTGAACTTACTGATCTTGCCTCCCACATTCATATCCACACCATTCATATGCATATATTCTAAACTACATGGGTCCCAGTCCCAGCAAAATTCATTTCACTGCACTTTATTGTGTATGTGATGAATAAATTGGTCGACTGATTAATTGATTGATCATTGTGGCACCGCACTAGTCACAGACATCCAGACCTCAAAAGCAACATGCTGAAATCACTCTCTGTCATCTATTGCTGAGCTAATTTGAGCTAATTTCCAGCTTGCCTATATGTGTTGAATCCAGTCTCCCATGTGAGCCCTTGTCAAAGGCTTTACTAAAGTCAATGTAAATCATATCTACTGCATTGCTCTCTGTTCTTGTTGACACTTTGTTACCTCTTCAAATTGGCCAGATAGGATCAGCCCTTGACAGAACAATGTTAACTGTCTCTGATTAGTCCCTCCCTTTTGGAGTGATCATCAATCCTCTCCCTTTACTGATTTTTTTCCAGTAACTTCATAACCCCTGATGTTAGGTTCACAGGCCTATAGTTACCAGTCTTTTCCCTGTTGCTATTCTTGCAAAGGGACAACATTTGCTTTTTTCTAGTCATCTGGCACTTCATTTGTGTGCAGCACGGATTTGAAAATCCCAGCCAGAGCCCCAGCAACTGTTTCCCTTGTCTCATGTAGGAACCTGAGGAAAATCCTACCAGTTTCTGGGGATTTATCCATATTTAAGCCCGCTAATGCATTGAGCATTTCCATTTCACTGTTTCACCTACCCTTTCAGCTTTCAGCCTCAACTGTATAACAATTAACTTGCAGGATTTCGGTATTATGAGCAGACCATCACTCTTTGCCTTTGGTATGATGCTTTCTTTAATGCGACAGTCCTTCTGGTGAAGGGACTCCCACACTGTTGGAATGTTCAGGTTTCTGACACAACGACGATAAAATAGCGGTGGTATCTATCCCAAGTCAGGGTACGAACAGATTCCTCTGTGCTTGCTGCCTTTGACTTTGTTGTTGGTAGAGGTCACGGCATTAGAAAATGCTGATGGAATAGCTGGGCAAGGAATTTCACTTTATAAATAGTACACACCATGGCCGTCCGAAGGGGGGGATGCGTTGGGTGCGACCGCACCCTCCTTTTTTCCCCTTAAGAAAAAAGTCACAAAAAAAATTTAAAAAGTCGGGGAAAAAAAAATAAACGTTTCCACTTTGGAATTGGCCAGTTCTCTGTTCTCCGTCCCCGGGCGGGAGTGGCTGAATCTGAACCCAACGGCTGTAACCCCAACACCAGACACCGCTGCGGCGGAGCCCGCTCCCCTCACCTCCCCCCGCCGCCGGGGCCCAAGCCATCTTCCCCCCACACACCCCTGCTGGGCCCACGCCACCCCCGCTGGGCCCACGCCACCCCCGCTGGGCCCACGCCACCCCCGCTGGGTCCACGCCACCCCCGCTGGGCCCACGCCACCCCCGCTGGGCGCAGACCAACCCTTGCTGGGCCCACGCCACCCCCGCTGGGCCCACGACACCCCCGCTGGGCCCACACCACCCCCACTGGGCCCACGCCACCCCCGCTGGGCCCACGCCATCCCCGCTGATCCCCGCTGGGCCCACGCCACCCCCGCTGGGTCCACGCCACCCCCGCTGGGTCCACGCCACCCCCACTGGGCCCACTCCACCCCCGCTGGGCCCACGCCACCCCCTGCTTGGCCCACGCCGCCCCCGCTTGGCCCACGCCACCCCCGCTGGGCCCACGCCACCCTTGCAGACCCCGCTGGGCCCACGCCATCCCCGCTGGGTCCACGCCACCCTCACTGACCCCCACCGGGGCCCAAGCTATCTTCCCCCCACACTACGCCCCGCTGGGCCCACGCCACCCCCGCTGGGTTCATGCCACCACTGGCTGGGTCCACGCCACCCCGCTGGGTCTGACCCCCCCGCTGGGTCTACGCCATCCCCACTGGGCCCATGCCACCCCTGCTGGGCCCGCGCCACCACTGCAGGGCCCACGCCACCCCCACTGACACCCGCTGGGCCCCCGCCACCCCATTTGGGCCCACACCACCTTCATCCCTCCGCCCACTGGGCCTGTGCCACCTTCATCTTCACCCCCCCCTTTCAAGAAAGAGGGGGGGGATGTGAGAGGGGGGAGGGGAGAGGGAGAGGGAAAGGGAGAGGAGAGAGAGATGGGGGAGGGGAGAGGGAAAAGGGGATTATTTTATGAGATGGGAGAAAATATGCGTCAAGCCGATAGCTTAATCGTTAAAGAGTTAAAAGATAGCCTAATCGATAAAGAGCTGAGAAGAGGATTCAGAGCTGCCAAGGAAAGGTACTCTGAGAAGTTGAGGAGCAAGTTCTCAGCTAGTGACTTCTTTAGTTTGGAAGGGCATGCAAGAAATCACCAGCTTTAAGATGAAAGCCCTCCGCTCTCTGGACAATCGTCAGCTGACGAACAACCTGAATGGGTTTTACTGCAGGCTTGAAAATCAGAAACGTAACCCTGGTACACCCTCCCCAACAAACACAGCCAGACCCCAGTCTGCGAAGAATGGACCTTGCACCCTCTCCTTCCCATTCACCACTTCACACCTACTTAAGGCAAGACTGCAGCATGAAAAGAGTGGACCCTTTCCCACCCCAACCAACACTTCACACCCACTCACAGCCTGACCTCAGTCTGCAAAGACTGGGCCCTTTTACACCCACCCCACTCCAATCACCACTTCACACCCAATGAATGCACCTCCACAGACACCTCCGTCAAGCTTCTCAAGTTTGCGGATGACACAACCCTGATTGGACTGATCCAGGATGGGGATCTCTGTACTCTTTTCAGTTTGACATCCTTCCTATAACATGGTGCCCAGAACTGAACACAATATTCTAAATTGTATTGTATATCTTTATTGTCATTTCCTGAGTATTCACATACCCAGAGGAAACAAAAAAATGTTGCTCAACCAGTGTCCATTCAGTGTGCATTAAAAATTAATAGAAATAAAAATACATATATCATGAACAAATTTAACACTCTACTAAACATTCAACAGGCGTTCCGATCGGCAGCGGCACAACAGTGGCTCTGCTGCAGTGTGTCCAGGTTGGTGGTTGGTTCGCGATACTTTGGCAGGGGGCAAAGTCCGTTTAGCAGTCTTATAGCCTGCGGGAAGAAGCTGAGGAGCATCCTGCTGGTTTTGCAGCTAATGCGCCTGTACCTCTTCCCAGATGGCAGGATGGAGAATATGTGATGCGATGGATGGTAGGGGTCTTTGATGATGGAGATGGCTCTGCTGATACATATCTTCCTGTATAAGTCCAGCAGGAAAGGGAGTGGAGCACCAATAATCCTGCTGGCGGTCTTCACAAAGAATGTCTAGTTGGTGCCGTTCGTACGCCTTGCAGCTCCCGAACCAGGAAGTGATCCCGTAGGTCAATGTGCTCTCGATTGTCCCCCTATAAAAAGTCCGTAGGTGTGTAGTGGGGCGACCTGCTTTACGGAGTCTTCGGAGAGGGTGTGGTCGCTGCTGGGCTCTCCTGACCAGTGCGGTGGTGTTGGGCGTGGATGTCAAGTCATCTGACAGGTGTAGTCCTAGGAACTTCACGCTGCTGACCCTTTCCACATCAGCTCCATCGATGTGCAGAGGTGTACCCCCACTCCAAGTCAACCACCACTCCTTAGTTTTTTACCACGTTGAGAATGAGGTTGTGGGATTTGCACCAACCTGTGAGCAGCTCCACCTCCATCCTGTACGCCGATTCATCATTGTCACTGATGAGACCCACCACTGTTGTGTCATCAGCGAACTTGTTGATGAAGTTGTTGTTGAGTCTAGCAGTACAGTCGTGTGTCAGCAGACTAAACAGCAGGGGGCTTAGGACACAGCCTTGGGGTGAGCCAGTGCTCACGGCTATGGTTTTTGATGTCCTACTGCCCACCCTGACTGTCTGCTGCCGTTGCGATAGAAAGTTCAGGACCCAGTTGCATGTGCCAGCATCAACCCCCAATAGCTCCAACTTCTCCACCAGCTGCTGCGGAATGATTGTATTAAAAGCAGAGCTGAAGTTTGCGGTCTTACCAACATCTTATACAACTGCAACATGACCTCCCAACTTCTATACTTAATACTCTGACTGATGAAGGCCAAAGTGCCAAAATACTTTTTGACCACCTGATATACCTGCGACACGACCTTCAAGGAACCATGCAACCATCAACCATTCCTCTGCCCACCTGGCTAATTGATCCAGATCCTGCTGCAATCTTTCACAACCATCTTCAACTATCTGCAAAACCACTCCCTTCTGTATCATCAGCAAACTTGCTAATCTTGCCCTGTTCTGTGACGTTTCACAGAGTGCTGGAGTAACTCAGCGGGTCAGGCTGAGTATAGAAGTTGGGAGGTCATGTTGCAGTTGCATAAGAAGTTGGTGAGGCCGCATTCAGAGTATTGTGTTCAGTTCTGGGCACCATGTTAGAGGAAAGATGTCATCAAACTGGAAAGGGCACAGTGAAGATTTACGAGGATGTTGCCAGGACTAGAGGCCCTGAGCTATAGGGAGAGGTTGAGTAGGCTGGGACTCTATTTCATGGAGCACAGGAGGATGAGGGATGATCTAATAGAGGTGTATAAAATCATGATTTGAATAGATATGGTTGAGTCTTTTGCCCAGAGTAAGTGAATCGAGGAGCAGAGGACATAAGTTTAAGGTGAAGGGCAAAAGATTTAATAGGAATCTATGGGGTATGTTTTTCACACAAAGGGTTGTAGGTGTATGGAACAAGCTGCCAGAGGAGGTCGTTGAGGCAGGGACTATCACAACATTTAAGAAACAGTTCGACAGGTACATGGATAGGACAGGTTCAGAGGGATATGGATCAAACGTGGGCAGGGGGGACTAGTGCAGATGGGGCATGCTGGGCCGAAGGGCCTGTTTCCACACTGTATCACTCTATGACTCTATCGTTTCATCTCAAACCCATTCTCCTGCCTTCTCCCCATTACCTCCGTATCAATCAAGAATCAATCAATCTCCTCCTGCAAAATGTCCATTGACTTGACCTCCACAGCTGTCTGTGGCAATGAATTCCACAGTTCACCACCCTTTGACTTAAGAAATTCCTGCTCTTCTCCTTCTCAAAGGAATGACTTTTAATTCTGAGGCTGTGGCCACTGGTCCTAGACTCTCCCACTAGTGGAAACATCCTCTCCAAATCCACTCCATCCAGGTTTTTATCAGGCTGGGACAGACGGCAACAGCTTCACACTGTGTCCCAAAGCTTGTATCCTGTCCTGCATCACCCAAGGCAGCAGAGATGTTATAGGAGAGGGCAAGCACCGTAACAAAGTAGCTCACAATGGTTTGGGTAACATTCAGGAATGTCTATGCATGTCACATCATGAATATTACTGAAGAACGTTCTTGACCCGAACTATAATCTATACCTTTTCTCCAGAGATCCTGCCTGACCCACTGAGTTACTCCAGCACTATGACATGTCACCTATCCATGTTCTCCACAGATGCTGCCTGACTCACTGAGTTACTCCAGCACTCTGTGACATATCACCTATTCACATTCTCCGCAGATGCTGCCTGACCCGCTGAGTTACTCCAGCACTCTGTGAAACGTCACCTAGTCACATTCTCCGCATCCTTTCCACCCATAAACCTCTCTGCCTTTACATTTCACTCCTCTTTCAAATCTGCTCTACTTATCTACATGCATTTTTCTTCTTCACTTTTTATTCATAGAAAGATGCAGTGTGGAAACAGGCCCTTCAGCCCAACTTGCCCACACCGACCGACATGTCCCATCTAAACTAGTCCCACTCACGCACGTTTGGCCCGTATCCATCTAAATCTGTCCTATCCATGTATGTGTCCAGATGTCTCTTAAACATTAGGATAGTCCCAGCCTTAACTACCTCCTCTGGCAGCTCGTTACATACACCCAGCACCCTTTGTGTCTTCTTCTTTCATGTGGCATGCACAGCTTAAAGTTGTAGGACAACTTGTTCTATTTGATCTTCTGTTTGTGCACGTCTAGTTGATTGCATTAGTCGAAACAGGGCGGACCACGTGAAGGTTGCAATCTTCCACCCCGCCCTTTGTGTGAAAAAGCTACCTCAGATTCCTGTTAATTTCTGAAATATTGGTCATACATTTGGTGCAAAAATGCTCCAAAACAAGGCTCAGAATGCATCAGAGAGCATCTAAAACCCCTGAGCTTCCAGGGCCCTTAAGCGGGTCCTGGACCCCGGCATCGAGGGACTTCACGCTTCGCGCTCGTGATGTGCGCTATGCGCACATTATTTCACATTGCGTTTTTTTGTAATCCTGTCATGCCACCCCCCTTTTTTGAAAAGCTTTGTTCGGGCCTGCACACTGTAGCCACTTGGTGTTAGTAGTGGAGGAAATGAATGATTAGTGTCCCTGTCAAGGATGGCCAAGTTCCTTACAATTGTTGGCATTGGACTGACCCATGCACATGGAGAATATTCCATCATCCCCCTGACTTGTGCCTTGCAGGCAGAGGAGGTGAGTTACTTGGCTCACAACCTCTAATATGCTTTGTAACCACGTTTCTGTGGCTAGTCCAATTGAGTTTCTGTTTTATGGTGCCTTTCTTCAGGATATTGATGGTGGAAGTTTGACAGTGATATTGCATTGACTATCAAAGGTATGGAGTTAGACATTATCTTACTGGAGTTGGCTATTGCCTGGCATTGTAGAGGGTTGCCATACTTGAATTTTGTCTAGGCATGGACTATTTGATTTTTTGTGAGTAGTCGTATATTGTTAGTTATTATTAGTGAATATCCCCACTTCTGGCCTTGCAATGAATGGCATTATGCGCTAGTTTATGATGAAGCAGCTGAAGATGTTTGGGCTCAAGCAACAGCTCATGTTGCCTTGATGCAATCCCCCTCACTTCACCTCAGGTACTCAGCTCTTTGGCCCATGTTTGAACAATAGACAATAGCTGCAGGAGTAGGCTATTCGGCCCTTTGAACCAGTCTACCTCATTGATCATCCCCAATCAGTACCCCATTCCTGCTTTCGCCCTATATCCCCTGACTCCGTTATCTTTCAGAGCCCTATCTAGCTCTCTCTTGAAAGTATCCAAAGAACCGGTCTCCACCAGAGAATTCCACAGACTCGCAACTCTCTGTGAGAAAAAGTGTTTCCTCGTCTCCGTTCTAAATGGCTTACCCCTTATTCTTAAACTGTGGCCCCTGGTTCTGGACTCCCCCAACATTGGGAAAATGTTTCCTGCCTCTAGCGAGTCCAAACCCTTAATAATCTTATATGTTTCAATAAGATTCCCTCTAATCCTTCTAAACTCCAGATTATATAAGCCCAGCCGCTCCATTCTCTCAGCATATGACAGTCCCGCCATCCCAGAAATTAACCTTGTAAACCTACGCCGCACTCAGTCAATACCAAGGCAGTAATGAGATCTGGAGTAAAAGGTACCTTGATGAACCACAAACTGGGCATTGGTGAGTAAGTTATTGTTGAGTATTGATGATAAAATCTTTTATCATTATTACTAATCATTAATACGACGTGTTGGTGGTCTTCTTTCCAAATTCAGATTATTAGCTGAGTTTAAATTCTAAAGCCGCCTTGGTAGAATTTAATTTTATTCCATGTTTCTGGATTACTAGTCATAAAATGGTGGGAACACATTAAAAGTACACAAACCAGTCTCACCAACTATCCCTCCCCAACCCCCTCACCATCAGCACATTGACTCCATCTACACTGTACATTGCCTTGGGAAAGCAGCCAACATAATCAAGAACCAATTACACCCCGGCCGTTCCCTTTTTTTCTCCTCGCCCGCCAGGCAGAATATACAAATGTTTGAAAGCACAAACCACCAGATTTAGGAACAGTTCGTCCCCTGCTGTTATCAGACAACCGAGCAGTTGTATCATATGCTAAGGATGTAGTCCCAATCAGCAGGCACGGAACTCGCTATTAAAACATGGAGTAAACCGGGGGACAGAATATTTTGGCGGCCCCGCGCGCATGCGCACACACACATGCGCGAGGCTTCGGAGGCTCAATCCAGCGCTAAATGCAGCTCAACTCTGCCTGGCTCACCGGGTTAATCTACAGCCCTGTCTGGACTGACGGGACACCAGCGCTGCTTCTCCGCGCTGGTCATATTTCCCGCAAGCCCAGGCAGGTTAACCTGGCGGGACAGGCAGAGTTGAGCTGGGTTTAGCGCTGCTTCCCTGCACTGGCTGTGGGCCTGGGGGCACAGCTCGCGTCTGACTGCCGACCTGTATGGCCACCCGTGGGGCTCGCATCTGGCATTCCGGCCACCGGCCTACAGCCCCAGAGAGCCCCACCGGGGTCGACCCTGGGGGATCCCCCCCCCAGCCCCACAACCCTCCCCCAATCCACCCCCTCTTCCCTCCGTCCCCCCCCCCCCCCCTCCCCCCCCCCCCCTCTCCCCCCCCCCCCCCCCCCCCCCCCCCCCCCGGGTTTTCCGCCCCTGCCAATCACCTAGTCTACCTAGAATTTAACTGGATTACCTCCGTAACTGCTGCAAGGCTGTAATACTACGTTCTGCATTCTATTTTTGTCTTTACATGTGTTATGTGGCTTGATTGTACCAATGTACAGTATGTCTTGACTGTATAGCGCACAAAGCTTTTCACTGTTTTTTGGTACACATGACAATAATCAACCAATGCCAAAGTCACAGAAAGTAAAGTAGTTTGAGGCATCCAGAGAATGTGGAAGGTACTATTTATTTATATAACAAAACTAGGTGAAGGTTTTAAAGGCAAGGCACTTACATTTATTTGTTTATTTTATTCACATAATTACGGACAGCATAAAAATTTGCATAATAAAAGCTATGACAGAATAGTCACCCCAAGGTCTGAATTGCAGGTACTTTATTATCTCTTGTCTCGGCTAACTATTCATCATAAAAATAGCTGCAATTTAAAAAAATAATTAACATTTGCAAGTGACTACAATGAAAAATGAGATATTTTTTGATTTTACAAAGCCAGACGTTAAAAGTATTTTGAATGTATATTTTGCTTAATGTTACATTCCCATTTACGTACAGAATTAGAAATGCAACCACTATCATCCTAGATAATCAGACCACAATGCTACTTTGGCAATAAGATTATGATTTAACACTGCAGAATTTTATAACTATGAGCGTGCTTTTGGATATTACAATACAAAATGATACATTGGTTGAATATATTAAATATGTAAAAGGCTCTTCCTGACATTTTATTTTCTTATTTCAAACCCTTGGTCACTGAATGCTGGTGATGAATGAATAACAACAACAAGCTTGATAATTTGTTTGAGGATCTAATCTTTTCACAAATTACAAAAGTAATTTACCAATGGCCTTAATTAGTCCATCTTTTGTGTACTATGCAGCACCATCTTGTAATTGAAGCAATTACTAAAGGACAATTAATAAAATCACAATTTTTTACAACTTGACAACCACATGCAACAACAAGTCTGAAGAAGGGTTTCGGCCCGAAACGTTGCCGATTTCCTTCGCTCCATAGATGCTGCTGCACCCGCTGAGTTTCTCCAGCATTTTTGTGCACATGCAACAACAAACGGTTAAACGGTTGATACAGGTTTTCATTACCATACGAGATTGATCCTTGGGATCGCGGGACTGCCATATGAGGAAAGATGGAAAAGACTAGGCTTGTATTCACTGGAGGGTGGATCTTATAGAAACATATAAAATTATAAAAGGACTGGACAAGCTAGATGCAGAAAAAATGTTCCCAATGTTGGGCGAGTCCAGAACCAGGGGCCACAGCCTTAGAATAAAGGGGAGGCCATTTAAGACAGGTGAGAAAAAACATTTTCACCCAGAGAGTTGTTAATTTGTGGAATTCCCTGCCACAGAGGGCACTGGATGGATTTAAGAGAGAGTTAGATAGAGCTCTAGGGGCTAGTGGAATCAAAGAATATGAGGAGAAGGCAAGCACGGGTTATTGATTGGGGACGATCAGCCATGATCACAATGAATGGCGTTGCTGGCTCGAAAGGCCGAAGGGCCGATTGGCCTCTTCCTGCACCTATTTTCTATGTTTCTATGTCCTGTACCACTCCCCTTTGAAGCACCATAAGAATTTTGAAATTAAACTGGAAAATGCTGGAAAACCATATCAGATCTAGTTGTATTATTTTACCTCTGATGTAAAACAAATGAAAATCATCTTTAATACAGCTACTTAACCTTTTCAAGTGGTTTGTATTTGTCTGTATATATGACATACCTTTAGTGTTTGTTTTGCTTTTTAAAAGATTAAGCACCTGATATTACTGTGGGAATTATCTGCCTTTCTGCTCACTAATACTAAGCACTGGTTGGAGAACGGATTTTAACACCAATTCCCATCCAACATTCTGCATCCTGTTTCTGGTGAGGCATTAAAACTTTATGTCCTACTCGTCTAATTTGAATGTTTGCAATTAGTCAATTGTAATGGTGCGTATTTAGTTTCCGACATCATATAGCAGAGGGCGAATTTCCTCGGGTAACTATTCCAGTAGAGAACTGGTGAAACCCCCTCAGAAAATTGTAGCAATCTCTGCCTTTCCAGTCTGCCTTATAATTGTTGAACAGCCAAAAGACTTGAATTTGCGTTAAGCAGGACAATTTTCAGATAGTGGCCACTGAAATGGTGTGTGCTATTCATTTTAATGCTGCGCCGGGTATCCCTTTAAATGGGCACGCTCCTTTCATCCAAGGCACATGGTTTAATAAAGACTTTAAACCTTTTAAACAAACAAATCTCAAGCCCAATACTTAATTCAGACCACTTTGCAATATTAGATCATGATTGACCAGGGTATTTTTTTAAATGAAGAGAGTGGAGGGCAGGTGTTGGGTTTGCTGGCTAGCTGGGTCTTGAGATTATCCTCTACTGGCAGATGTGCTTGCCAAACCTACATAGATAAGATGCCCTCCTACATTCTTCCATGAGGTGGAACTGGTGAACTCAATCCAAACATAACTGCTACAATCATATGATGCAAACCCCAGTCTCCTTTATTACTTTGATAAGAACATTAGAAATCGAAGTGGGAGTGGATGATATGACCCCTTGGGCCTGCTCTGCCATTCAATAACACCAGGCAGCTCTTTTACCTGGACACAACTATCCCACGCTAAATACATATCCCTCAATTCCCTCAATCTCCATAAATACCCTTAATATTCTGGTTGCAAATTCTCCAGTCAAAGGGAAAGCACTTACCCTATGAAGACCCATAAGAATTTTGAAAAATGCCGGAATCGCATGTCAAGTCTGTCAGCATCCGTGGAAGGAGAAGCAGCCAATGTGACCCTCTAATAGAATTGTGAATGAGAGGGCCTTAAGCCTGAAATGTTGATTGTTCCTATTTCCACAGATGCTGCCTTTTCTGCTGCCATTTTCTGTGCTTATAGCAGATTTCCAGCATCTGCAGATTATTTGTTTGCCAGAGAATGTAGTTTCAATTGACTCATTCGCATTCTTCTAAACACCAGAGAGTGCTTTGTATTTTAGTTGACATCCTCTTTTATGAAACATTACTTATTAGTGAATAGCACTGAGCTGACTGCTCACCACTCTAGCTCCACCTCTCTGAAGATACTTTAACTTCAAAGGTTGTAATGATCACCAATTGTCAGGACGAACACAATACAAATCAACACAGTTGATACGGCATAAAAATACAAAAACTAGCAGGAGTGATGTCTGAGATTGTTCTGCATTGCTGATCTTCCACCCTAATTCCATCTTTCTGCACAATCTGCATGTCCTTCAAATCCCCTGAAATCCCTAGACGTGTTAACTGCTCTCTTGAAAAACTTCAAAGATTGAACATTTACCCTGGCATCACAGTCACAACCCTTTGAATGTGAAAATCCAATCTCAGTCAAGCACATTTGTTTCCACAGCCAGTGGAAACTTTATTTCACCACCATTAAGTGACTAGAGAGGTTTGTAGGCTTTAACTAAATCATGTCATTACACCTAAACTCAAAGAATTGTAATTTTATCTTCTAATGAAATAGTTTTTAAAATAATTTCATATTACTTAATACTGTACCTAAGAAAGCAAACATTTGTGCTGTATTCCATGTGTGATCACTTGTAAAAATTTGAAAGTTCATCAGAAATGGAAATCTGACACAAATGTACGTGGTTGAACACAAGATTCTGCTGTGAAGTAAATTTAGCATAAGTCCATTATTAATGTCCAACACTGTCTAATCACACCGGCAAAACAGGGAAATACTCACAGTAAGAGGATAATCCAAGATTGTGGTCCTTAAAATAAAAATACATGTTTCATTTGTCGATTCGTCCTGATAGGTTTGGATACATGAACAATAGAAATGGAACATGGTTTGGACATTTCCCTTATTCTGCTTTGGTACCGGTATTATTAAAAACTCTTATGGAAGATAAGTTCTGAAGATGTCGCATAGAGTGAAGGAGTGTGCATATACTGGCAGCTGAGCATATACATCAGCATATATGTTAACCAATCCTGGTTACAAACTTAAGGGGACTGATATTAGGGGTAATTGACTGGAAGAACACAATACAAATATTTGGTCATTACTTATTAATCACTTTTATGTTGGAGAGCCTATACTAAATATTGACTGATTTAATTATAGATAATATAACCAAATCAAAATTAAGACATTGCATAGGCTTTTGGTCCACTCAAACTCCACTACATTGTGATTAGAATATTAAAAGTCTTGGAATATAAAGATATTGTTGGCAACTGAGAACAATATTTTAAAGGAGGATGTCACAGGTTTTTGTGCATGATTTACCAAATTGCTCTGCTTTCTCTTGCCACACATCAGGACCACTCATTTGGTGGTAGGATTAAATATTTACAAAAAGCACCTGACAGATATATTGCTGGGTACCCATCTTGCGATTTGTTACTGCCCAGGTTCCTGATATTGCAACGAAAGAACAGCAATTAATACTAACCATTTCATTATCAGAGACTTTGATTAAAATGACAGTGTTACTAAAAAACAGTAAAAACTAGAATCCAGGAACGTTCAAATTAGTTGTCTTCTTCAGAAAGCCACTGGTACTGTTGACAAATGCTGTGAAGAAAATCCAACAATGCATAATCTGACTGTGTGCCATTCTCGCTAACCCCCTTCTCCTGTAGAGTTGAATGATAAGGCAATCCTGGCAATTGGGTTGAGGCAGGTCTTAGGTAAGAAGCTGGCGAATTTCTTTGTGTACGGAACAGAGGAAATCCACATATGAAGCTCCTCCATGGATCCCTTTATCTTCTACTAGGAAATGCCTGAAAATTCCTTCCGTTTTCTCTTTTTGCTTTAATATTATCAACTGCAGATGAAAAGAGGAGAAAATGAAACTTAAAACTCAATGCTGTAGAATATATTGTCAACTCCTTAGTTTGATACAATTCATCATGATGGTATATGAATATAAATCTGCAACAGTGTTTGTCATTTTTGTGAAAGAAAGCTTAATTTGAAACATAAAAGTCAGAATTCAAAGGTAACAACGAAGAGTTTTTTTTATCACATTTAGAATTTGGGGAAATGCAGCATGTCTAGAAAATGCTATAAACTGTGCAATGTAGTCTTAACATAATAAAAAATATAAATATTAACAACCGTAACTGGAACTCAGGATCAGTTCCTGTGGATTGGAGGTTAGCTAATGTTATCCCACTTTTTAAGAAAGGCGGAAGAGAGAAAACGGGGAATTATAGACCAGTTAGCCTGACGTCGATGGTGGGGAAGATGCTGGAGATAAAATAGCCGCACATTTGGATAGCTGTAACAGGATCGGTCCGAGTCAGCATGGATTTACGAAGGGGAAATCATGCTTGACTAATCTTCTGGCATTTTTGAGGATGTAACTAGGAAAATGGACAAGGGAGAGCCAGTGGATGTAGTGTACCTGGACTTTCAGAAAGCAATTGATAAGGTCCCACGTAGGAGATTAGTGGGCAAAATTAGGGCACATGGTATTGGGGGTAGAGTGCTGACATGGATAGAAAATTGGTTGGCAGACAGGAAACAAAGAGTGGGGATTAACGGGTCCCTTTCAGAATGGCAGGCAGTGACTAGTGGGGTACCGCAAGGCTCGGTGCTGGGACCGCAGCTTTTTACAATATACATCAATGATTTGGATGAAGGGATTAAAAGTAACATTAGCAAATTTGCAGATGACACAAAGCTGGGTGGCAGTGAACTGTGAGGAGGATGCTATGAGAATGCGGGGTGACATGGACAGGTCGGGGGAGTGGGCAGATGCATGGCAGATGAAGTTTAATGTGGATACATGTGAGGTTATCCACTTTGGTATCAAAAACAGGAAGGCAGATTACTATCTAAATGGCCTCAAATTGGGAAAAGAGGAAGTACAACGGAATCTGGGGGTCCTTGTACATCAGTCTATGAAAGTAAGCATGCAGGTACAGCAGGCAGTGAAGAAAGCGAATGGCATGTTGGCCTTTATAACAAGAGGAGTCGAGTATATGAGCAAAGAGGTCCTTCTGCAGTTGTACAGGGCCCTAGTGAGACCACACCTGGAGTATTGTGTGCAGTTTTGGTCACCTAATTTGTGGAAGGGCATTCTTGCTATTGAGGGAGTGCAGCGTAGGTTTACAAGGTTAATTCCTGGGATGGCAGGACTGTCATATGCCGAGAGGATGGAGCGGCTGGGCTTGAACACTGGAGTTTAGAAGGATGAGAGGGCATCTTATTGAAACATATAAGATTGTTAAGGGTTTGGACTCGCTAGAGGCAGGAAACATGTTCCCGATGTTGGGGGAGTCCAGAACCAGGGGGACACAGTTTAAGAATAAGGGATAAGCCATTTAGAACGTTGACGAGGAAACACTTTTTCTCACAGAGAGTTGTGAGTCTGTGGAATTCTCTGCTTCAGAGGGCGGTGGAGGCTGGTTCTCTGGATACTTTCAAGAGAGAGCTAGATAGGGCTCTTAAATATAGCCGAGTCAGGGGATATGGGGAGAAGGCAGGAACGGGGTACTGATTTGGGATGATCAGCCATGATCACATTGAATGGCGGTGCTGGCTCGAAGGGCCGAATGGCCTACTCCTGCACCTATTGTCTATTGTAATCTAAATATATAAATAATGATTTTACACTTTTTTAAAACAAGGTCTATGTTTTATTTACATTGAAGGGAACACGGCCTGGAGATACTAAGATCCAGAGCAACATTTACATGTGCTGCATGAAAGAATTTCTTTAGTAAACTGACTACAGTTCAATTTTGGTTTTACTGTGAAGTATGTAGTATCAGTGATTTTAATTTCCAGATCTACTGTACACGTGACGCACACATTTTCATTGTTTTAGTTTAGTTTAGAAATCCAGCATGGTAATAGGTCCTTTGGCCCACTGAGTCCATGCCAACTGGAGATCATCCATTCACACTAGTTCTATGTTATCCCACTTTACTATCCACTACACACTCTGGGGCAGTTTAATGAGGCAATTAACCTCCAATTTGCACGTCTTTGGGAAATCAGAGCAAACCAGAGGAAACCCATGCGGTCACCCAGGCAGAAGGTGCAAATCCCACACAGACAGCACCCAAGGTCAGGGTCTAACCCAGGTGTCGGGCGCTGTGAGGCAGCAGCTCTTCCAGCTTTGTCACTGTCTGGTTTCCATTAACACATGTTTAGCCCATGGTTGGTATAGGTCACTCACGTAGAAGAATGCCATGATAAGTTGTGAAGCCTAATTCTATAAAGGTTGGTTAGCATGGGCTCCTTCTGTGAAATCTAGGCAGGTTGATGGTAAATAAAGGACTTCACTCTTGTGGTGGTTTCCTGACACTTCCAGCCAGTGTGAACCCTTACCACCTGTTCTGGCAGAACATTCCAGAAATAAGGCATACTCTGCATAAAATATTTTACTCTTATATCTCTTTTAAAACTACAACATGGTCCCCTTGTTTTTAAATTCCTGCCATGGGAAAAAGATTCTGACCATCAACCCTATCTATATGTCGTGTAATATTATACATCTCCATTAGGTCACACCTCACTTCCATTGCTCCAGGAAATGCAAAGCCACTTCATCAAGAAGCTACCTTAGATGGGAAGCTGCTGGGTTACAGATGATTGGACTTCCCTCTGCAGTACAGTAAATGTGTCAGAATGCACGGACGTCAAGGTATCCAGGCCTGGGAGATGTCAACATTCCTTTTATTTCTGATCATGAGGGATAGCAAAAGCAAAATGTTTTTCTTGAATAGCTGTTAGCTTCCAGTCCTCTTCAACTCGAACTTCATCTGGTGAACAGGCGATCCTGGCTTCCCTACTGAGGCATGTTAAAATTAAATTCGAGGCTAATAATGCCATGGGATTCCAAACTGTGTTTTTAATAAGGGACCCAGCTGATTTATAAGGGCAATTTAGTTGGCTCGAATTAGCTACATTTATTGCAATCTCACCTCTTACCATTTTCACTGTTGGGGCATAGTGTAAGCCTGCAATAGTTAGCTGGCAGTTATGTTTCAGTTAATGGTGCATTTCAATCGACACGTAAAGTACTGTGGACATGGTTAAAGCAATCGGTTGCAATAAGGAATCAATTATTATAAGAGAAAAATCCCGAGATTTCAACATTGCTGCTTACTTTCATGGAATATGGGCTCTGACTTCTTAAGTTGTCAATGATCATCCGAATCTTCCTTGAATAAGGGTTGTCCAGTTCAGGTAACGATGTCTGTAAGGAAGTGAAAGTTCATAGTTGAAATTGTTTAGTGGTTTTCCAGGTGATTACTGTCCATTGTCAAAATGAGTCTCCACCCATCATTTATTTATTTAATTTAGTATTAATAATCATTTCTCCGTATGTTGCACAGGACAAAAATCTGAAATGAAAGCTGAGGAAAGGACAATGTAAAACATTTCCTTATGTTCTTCCATATCTCAAATAGTTGATGTTTTTAGACAATGGCAGGCTTTCAAATTTGGTACTTTGTTCCTGCTGATGGGTTGGAGGGGCGAGGCATATAACTCAGGGCACATTGTTCAAGCACTCAAAAACATACATTTAAAAAATAGGCCGAACAGTTGCAAAGCAACTTTGCCCAATAAAATCATTTCTATTGTGTCGGTGAGTAATGGAAATGTGATATTTGTACAGCCTTCTTGCCACGTGCGTACAATATACTTTCTCCAGTTTAACAATCTAAATATATGGGACATCCAGTGGCGCTGCTGCTAGCTGCCCCCGCCCACGGTCTGGCTGTTATGTTTAGAGTGTGTATTTTTTAGGGGGGTTTTGGTATTTTATGTGGGGGGAAGCGGGTAGGGTAAGGGGGAAACGTCCTTCAGTCGCTTCCTGGCGAGGATGCAGCTAATATCCGAGTTGCGTCCTCGCCCCCTCTCCCCTCGCGGCCCATCAGCTGGATTGGTGCGGCCTTTCGTGCCGGGACCGGACCAGAACTTCAGCAGCGGCAGCGAGGCGCTGGAAACATCGCGGAGCGGGCGAGGCCTTCCTGGGTTTGCCGCTTGGAGTGCTGGGCCGCTGCTCCAACATCACGGAGCTGTGGGTGCGGAGCTCCCAACGCGGGCGGTGTTGACTTTAACATCGGGGAGTCCTGGGACCCTTTGCCGGGGGTCGCCAGCACGAATCTCCGCCTGTGGACATCAGGAGCCGCGGACTCCGGTGGACGACGAGAGGTTCCCGGCGAGAGGGCCTGAACATCGGGCCACCCGTAGTGGTGACTACTGGGTGCTTGGGAGTCCCCGACCACAGGTGGGGAACATCGGCGAGGAGGTTGACTGGACTTTGGTTCCTTCCCTCACAGTGGGGGACTTTGGTGCTGCTGTGGGGATGCTTGTGTTGTGGACTAATGTATTCTGTGTTTTGTGTTTTTTTTATTTTATTTTTTTGTATGACTATAAGGGAAAAATAATTTTGTTGTCTCTTCATTGAAGCCAATGGCAATAAATTAAATCAAATCAAAATCAAATACTTAAGTCAATATAAAATACATTGAAATGAAATAAACTTGTTTCTTCAGCCACTAGAGCTGTATAATTTTTGCATTCACCCTGAATGTTTGTGAGAATCAGGGTAAAGTAGTGAGGTGGTTGCCTTATTGCTTTGATAATCCAGTAGCCTAGGCCAATAATCTAGAGACACAAGATAATCAATGAGTTATAATTCAATAAATCTGGGCAGCAGGCAGTAAGCTATCAAAACTGCTCCATACACCCAAGCACTTGGCCTCTACAATTTTCTAAATTTTCAATCAACTTTAATTTCCCTCCGTAAATACAAGAAAGTGCAGATGCTGCTTTACAAAACCCCACAAAATGTTAGAGTAATTCAGCAAGTCAGGTAGCGTCCCTGGAAAACATAGCTAGCTGACGTTTCAGTTCAAGACCCTTCTTCAGATTAATTTCCTTCCCTCAGCTCAGTCTCCGTTCTCTGAACCACTTTGTGTCATCGTTCAGGTTAATTAGTCATACTTTTAGCTTAGTATATAATTGTCACAAATACCGAGGTGCAATGAAAAGCTTTTGCTTGCGTGCTATCCAGTCAAAGAAAAGACTAAACATGAATACAATCAAGCCATCCACAGTACACAGAGAGGATCGCCAATATTCTTTTTAACTGCTGGATTAGTTAATAGGAAAAGTTTTGTTCATGAGAGCATGCAAACGGACAGGCACTCTGATGAAACAATCACATTTGGGGATTGATGTAATGAGAATTTAGATGAACTACACCACGTCAAGAAACTTTAATCAAATTGGCATGGAATTTCCTCGAACTTCTCCCATTCTGCCAACATAGGTCTGCCAAAATTGCAGATTAATTCTGTTTACGTCAGCAAAAGGGATTTCTGCCATTCATTCTGGTCAGGGTACAACAGTGAGCGTGAGTACTCCACGGAAAATCCAAGTCATACGACTATGATTAAAATGATCCATTTTCAGCAAATAAACACATTTTGACCAACCACTACAAGTATTATTAAACTCTTGTACATCCTTCCCAGAAATATAATTTTGCCTAGCGAGTGATGGAGGGATCAAAAATGTTTTGTTAGTTATTACACATTTGTTTAATAACTTTTTGTACAATACTCACCGACTCTGTGTTGATATGTGCAAAAGTAGGTACGTTAAAGATGCCTTGAATTAGTTCAGGTTGTGTGTTCAGTCCCAGCCACAGGAACATATTTATTCCATTTGCCAATAAAAATATTCCCCCATCTACTAAACGATCCTCGGAGCAACGGAGAGCCGCAGGAATCTCCTCACTGTTTACATCAATCTTGTGCTGTTAAAAAACAGGCAAGTGTTCAGCTGTGTCATTGCCTGAAAGCCATTCAGCCTCTTGAGCCTATTCCACCATTAAACTGGATCATTGCTAAACTGAATCAATGCTCAAGTGAATGTTAACTACACTTACCTAACCTTTGTTTCCATATTCCATAGCAACAGTGCCAAAGGAAAAGACTACTCACCTCAGTTTCAATCATTTTAATTAAACCATTACAAACTGATTATTGAGGGATACTTTTTCCACATGTTTTTGCATGGAAACAATGTCTTGATACAATTTTATGGATTTGTTTCAACGAGGGTGCATTGTTTCTTACTGTCTGCTCTAATCATTTTAAACATATAATTTGTCTCCTATTCCCACAGATTGAAAGGCCAGTCTCTGCAACCCATTCTCATAATTGATCCCATTAGTTTAGTTTGTCATTCCAAAAAATCTCACTACTGTTCCTACAATACAATACGATAAAAATATTTTCATCCCAGGAGTGAAATTAGTCTGCCGACAGACACAACACACAAGGTACATTAAAACTTGAAATTAAAAATGAAATTAAAAGTGAAAACAAAAAGAAAAAGACAAGGGACTGTTGGCTGGCTGCCGGGTCCCCCTTTGTTCTCCCACCGTCCCTCACGGCAGTCAGTCCCCCCCACGCGGGGTCCCCATTGTCTTCCTCTGCACAAAACCCTAATGTTTTTTAACATTTCATAATTCCTGTTGGAGTTGATTTCTTCTTTGGAAGTGTTCATTTATTGGCTATTGTACAAATCAAGATCTGGCACTGTGACAGAAATGAAACAGAAACAGTTATTTTAATGTTGTTTATGACATTATGGAAAGTTTGTCCATTTTGATAGGTCGTTTGGCTTCCTTCAAGTAGTCCTTGAACTAAAAATATCTCCAGGGGATTGACCCGTTTCTGGATTGTTATTTAAGGTCACACTGCAAGGAAAATTGGCCAAATCTAAAAAGGTCTATCATAAAAATACAGGTTTCTTCCATCCATGTTGTTACTATATCATAACAATTCCTCATAATAATAGTATAAAACAACATTAGAATTATTTGCTTCAAGAGTGTTCTCAGTGCTAGACTGGTGTTATTGAAGGAGACTATTGACTGTTTCCATTCTTGGTCCATCTACAAATATAAGTCATACCCAAGACCGTGGAGGTGACATTTTACAAATTCACATTTAATAATGTGTTGGCTGCAAATCTGGTTTAGTTTGGTGATGGTGGGTAAGGATAAACAGTAGCACTTGTCTCTTAACAGGGTCTGTGGGTTGGGGTGGGGGGTTAATGCCACTAATCGAAGCGGGAAGTGTGTTGTGGAAGAGCAGTAGTTGACGGGATGGTCTGAACTGAATGGAGCCTATGATCAGGGTTTGGGGAAGTGGGTGGGTGGGTGATGGAAAGAGGGAAGGAAGAGTCCAGATTGTTTAGTGCCTGATGTCAGCCAATGCATCAACTATGCAACAAAGGGGTGGAGTGGTGGGTGGTGACTGGGACCTCAATCATGGGACTGTGAGATGGTGGGAGTCTTGAGAGACTGATCTTCAATAAAATGATGCCACACCATTTCCAAGCTACTCATTTCGCTGGATGGAGGGAATAGATATGGACATTGAAAGTTTAAATTCTCCCTGTAGACGATGGGATCCCATCAGTGGTTTAACTTCTTCACTTACGATGGGTATCAGCCTTGGGTAGAAAAAGGATTGTGTGCCTTCCACGTCCATAGAAGTAACCAGCAGCCGCTGAAAGGTTCTCTCGTCTGTAGGAATGTCAGGGCTCGCGAGTAAGACATAACTCTTCAAGAGGCAGTTCATGTAGATAGGCAGCAACTTCATGGCCTCTGGAAGAATGAGCTGGCAGTGAACACAAAAAAAACACCCTTGAATAAGTGGCATCTTTTGCACAGACCACAGACTTTTATTTCTGTTTGACTGAGAAATAATTAATGCACAATATAGATTTAATACATCTCTGGGAAAATAGTGTGATTACTGCTTACAATGTTCCTATTGCTTTCAATGAGCAGAGACAGTGTTTTGAAGTCTATCCAAGACTGTCAAGTATACAATTTGAAAGTAGCCTGCTGGTATACAGTGGAGCCTGAACAGGAATATGAAAAGCGCCTTCATGTCTGGTTACAAAAGGAAAATATACTGCTAGTCGCCAATCTTGTTATATCCCCTCGCCCTCAAACCATGCACAGGTCATTTCTTCCTCCTCTCAAAGATCCACAAGAGTTGGGATCAGAAGTAAAGTTCTGTTGTCTATTAACAGGTTGAAGGAATGGGGTTTCTTGGATGGTACAGAAGACCTGACACTTCTGCTTGTTAATGACAATAGACAATAGACAATAGGTGCAGGAGCAGGCCATTCGGCCCTTCGAGCCAGCACCGTCATTCAATGTGATCATGGCTGATCATCCCCAATCTGTACCCCATTCCTGCATTCTCCCCATATCCCCTGACTCCGATATCTTTAAGAGCCTTATCTAGCTCTCTCTTGAAAGTATCCAGAGAACCGGCCTCCACCGCCCGGGCAGAGAATTCCACAGACTAACAACTCTCTCTGTCCTATTGAACTACCCCACTATCTTGACTTTATTTTCTCTCAGCAAGTTCAGGGTGGTACAGTGCACAGTATGGCAGTAGTAGAATTGTTGCCTTACAGCGCCAGAGACCCAGGTTTGATCCTGACTACGAGTGCATTCTCTCTGTGACCTTGTAATTTTTCTCCGGGTACCTGGTTTCCTCCCCCACTCCAGGGACATAGAGGTTTGAAGGTTAATTAGCTTAGGTAAAAATTGTAAATTGCCCCTAGTATGTAGGATAGTTCTAGTGTACATGGTGATCGCTTGTTTAATGAACTCAGTGGGCCGAAGGGCCTGTTTCCACACTGTATCTCTAAAAAACAAAAAAAAATTGCCACTTACAATTCATGTGTAACCAGAAATGACATTGAACTGGAAGGTATACAGCACGTTAACTCGGTGATTGACAAGTTGCTGAAGCAATTTAGTTAATTGAAACAAGTTTAGTTTATTATTGTCATGTGTACCAAGCTACAGTAAAAAGCTTTTGTTTGTATGGTATCCAGTTAAAGAAAAGACTATATAGTGCATAGTTATTGTAACTTTAAAAATTGAAATTGAAATGTAGTTCAAATTAGCAGCAGAAAGGAGGAGCTGGAACAGTTTATAACTTTGTGCACAGGTAAGGACTGGTTATTTTCAGTCCTGACAGCCTTGGCAGCAAGTAAAGGGAATCAGGCTCCAGTGGAGGGCCACTTTGGAGCAGACACTTTGACTGCTTTGAGGGGGAAGTGCAGCTAATAGGTCAAAATGTGGGCCTTAGTGAATTGGAGCAGAAACAAGGCAGACAGAAACAAGGTAAACTTTTAAAAAGGTTTATCCTCCTTAAGTCTGCCAGATTTATTTTCAGAAACTTCCTGACCCGCTGAGTTACTCCAGCACTTTATGTCTAACTTTGGTATAAACTAGCAGATGCAGTTCTTTGTTTCTAGATTTATTCTCAGTGTTTGGATGAAGCAGGAAGCTATTGCAGCTCTGGGGCTAATAACCATGTGTTGTAGGAAGTGCACCCCACTGCAATTCCTCTCAGACTGCATGGATCGGTTGGAGCAGTAGCTGGGCACACTGAGAGCAACAGGAGGCAGAGAGGGTTAAAGACAGCAGTTTCAGGGAAGTGGTCTCACCAAAGTTCGGCTCTATGGATGTGTGGCCGCCAGGAGAGTGGGCAGGTAGTGAGGAGTCTCCCGTTGCTATCGCCCTCTCTGACAGGCATAACATTGTAAAAACTGGTGGGGGTTGATGGCTTCTCAGGGGCAAATCACAGCAGCAGCCAGAACAGTGGCACCTCATCTAGCTCTGTCGGACAGCAGGTTAGAGCAAAGTCGAGGTGTAATAGTGCAAGAGCAATAGAGAAAGGGGACTTTAGGGTACAAATTTGTGCTTCTGTGGCTGCAAGCCTGGGATGATATGTTGCCTCCCTGGTGCCAGGGTGCAGGGTGTTTCTGAGCAGATGCAGGACATTTGAGAGAGCAGGATGAGCAGTCAGAGATCATGGTCCAGAAGGACCATTTAATTTAATTTGGCACCATGTCTTGCAAAAGCATAGTGGGCCAAAGGGCCTGTTTCAGCGCTGTACTGTTCTGTTTCGATGTTCTATGCTAATATTATACCTGACAGATTACTTGTAATACTAATTGAAAAAACTGTAGTCATAGAGTCTAATTACATTCTATATTGTAACTGTTGGTAATGATTATGTGTTACTATGTTTAAACATTTCCCTCGTTATTCAAAAAATATTCAAGGAGAAATATTAGCTACTGTATTTTGCAATTGAAACTTCATAGTTGTGTGAATTATTGCATAGATCAGTGGAACTTAAGCATTTTGCACTTATGCTGAGTAATTTGATTGAGTGAATTTAAAAGTCTTAAAGACTGGATTCAATAACCTTGTTCACAGATTAAAACTAGTTCTACTATACCTTACTTTGGACTCGCTGACAACAAGCAAGTAATATTGATATCATTTATTAGTCTTTTTTTATAATTAACAAAAGAGTATTTTCATAAACACTTGTCATTGCTTTGAGCAATCGGTAAAATCTACCAAATATATTATTATGTGTCAAAGTGATTTACTCTATGACTTTACAATGGCGGAACTCTTAAGACTTTTGATGACTTCACCTGAAGTGAGCATGTTAGTTTTAAGTTAATGTTTCTTGGTCACATTCTACTTCCATCAATGGTTAAATGAACAGTTTTGTATATAGAACAGGACAGCACCAATGCCAACTCCCTTGCAGAAGGTACCTACATCATGCCCTTATAAGGACAGAAATGTGTTGAGTTTACTCAATATTGTCAGGACTTTCCAGAGAGGAGGTATAAAAACAAGAATGTGATAAAGGTAATAAATCTGCTTTGACGGACCATGGGATTATTTTACAAATTGAAGTAATTAAAACCAGTTGTTGCAGTTAGACTTTCTCAGTTGTTTGTCATCTTCATGTTTGCCATTTTTGCAATTAGACTTGACCCACAGTTGTTTGTATTCCACTAACAGGATGAATGCAATGCACAGATCTTAGACTAAGAACTAAGATAAATATTTTGCTGCATGGGTAGTGGTTAAAATTTCTGATATCTCTTCCAGTTTAATTGCCAATTGAATTGTTAATTCCGTTGATATGAAATAGTTTGTTTTAATGTACTTTATCAAAATCACAATGTTACAGCACAAGCAATGCGTTGGTAACAAAACCATATACATTTCGAGTGCTCCATTCATATTAGAATACTTATTAGCTTGAACTCTAAAATAAATTATCTGGGTAATTAATTACCATAATTATCAAACTAAAAGAAGCATGAGAAGCTAATTTTCACTTAGCAATGTAATTCCAATGTACACGTTGTCCAAGATTTCAAGATCAAGATTTTGATTCCTAGTCATTTCAATTTGACTGGCTGATGTCATACACAATCAGGTTGGGAAAGAGAAACATATCCACTTTCTGACTGTCATAACCAAAGGGTCACTGAGTGAAAGTAAACACCATAAAGTTGTATTCACAGGCAGCTTAAGAAGTCAGTCTTCAAGTCTTTAGAACTTCCCTGGAGGTCTTAAAGGAAGAGAGGATGACAACCAAGATTATTGTGGCAAGAGACTGAGAGAACCTCATGAAGCTCAAGGTCAGAGCATTTAAGTAATTAACCTACATGAAACATAATTTGAAGCTCAAAGGTCTGATCAAAGTTTTCTTTGATACAAGGAAGACATGTCATAGAAACATAGAAAATAGGTGCAGGTCCACTTGGCCCTTTGAGCCAGCACCGCCATTCATTATGATCATGGCTGATCATCCACAATGATCTCATCCTTCTAAATTCCAGTGAATACAAAGCCCAGTCTTTCCGATGTTTCCTCATATGACAGTCCCGCCAACCCGGGGATTAACCTCGTGAACCTACGCTGCACTGCCTCAATAGCAAGGATGTCATTCCTCAAATTAGGAGACCAAAACTGCACACAATACTCATGATGTGGTCTCACCAGGGCCCTGTACAACTGCAGAAGGACCTCCTTACTCCATTACTCAAATCCTCTCGTTATGAGGGCCAACATGCCATTAGCTTTCTTCACTGCCTGCTGTACCTGCATGCTTACTTTCAGGACAAAATTAATCTGACAAAATTAATCTCATGGCCATCTGAATCTGCGAGAACATTTTTTTACAATCTGCAGCAGTATTGAGCTCAGTCATATCAAAAATACCTGAAGCACATCAATTACCTTGACTGCATGGCTTCAAAGTATTACCCAGATAAGAGGCAGAAACAAGGTAGGGACTGCTTAATGTTTTGGTTAAATGTACAGAAAGAAAACCTAATACAAGACTTGCATTATCATTATGAACAACCTCTGGGCTCTGAGAAAAGAAAAATCTTCATTGAACTTGCATTTACTTTCCTCTTTAACTTGTCTTGAACAAATATTGTTAATTTTGGATCGAACGAAACAATCAGAAACAAATATACAACAGTTGATCAAACGGCATTTACAAAAGACTATTTTGTCTTAACCAGTCCCGGTCCATACTCAGCAATGAGAAGAAATGTTGCCTATCATTTTACATTTATTGTGCACAACAGCATTACGTCACAATTTACCTCTCATTCTATCACATGTATTATAAATCAGGCTCAATCACTCTATAAATACTGTAGCATGTGTTCGCTGTTTATTGTCAACTGACCACCGGGTGGCGCCAGCAATGGCTGCCTCACCAACAGTCTGTCCATTCCTTCTTTGTGTCTATTTAGTATGTGTTAAATGTATGTTTATTGTGTTCTTTAGCTTGTTTTATGTGGGGGTGAGGGGGGGAGTTGAGGGAAACTTTTTCTAATCTCTTACCTCGACGGAGATGCGATTTTTTCCCGTATCGAATCTACTTCCGCACTGCGGCCTAACATCGAGGAGTTGGCGACCTCTGCTGGAGATCGGCCCGGAGCTGCAACCGCGGGAGCCTGTGGATTTAACATTGTGGAGCCCGTGATCCCTGTCGGGGGGTCGTCTTTGGGGCTCCAACCATGGATGCCGGCGGACTTTAACATCGCGGAGCCCGCGGTCCCTGGTAGAGACCGACATCGGGGACTCCAAGCCGCAGGTGTTTCGACCGCCCTAATGCGATTACCCCGACCACAGGAGAATAAAGAGGAAGGAGATTGGACTTTATTGCCTTGCATCACAGTGAGGAATGTGGGGAATCTGCTATGGTGGATGTTTATGTTAACTTTTATGTAGTTGTGTGTCTTGTTGCTTTTTTTGTATGACTGTATGGTAATCTGAATTGCACTGTACCTTAATTGGTACACGTGACAATAAACTGACCTTGAACTGAAACCTCAGTGAGTGCATCACTGCTCGGGCTATTTAAACAGAAATACGATAAAGGAATTTTAAACACTTAAACAAAATGGATGAGTTTGGGTTATGTGATGTAAAAAAGGTTAAATGTATGTTTAACGTTTAACACCCAAACCCAGCACAATTCTCAGAAATAGTAAATGAAGCAGCTTTCAGAATACGGGTTGGCCATTTAAATGTCTATGCCAACTATCAAGCATCAATGTTTACACCAGTCCTACCTGAACCTATTTTATTCTTCCCATATTCTGAACAACTTTCTACATATCCTACCATTTATCCACACACTAGGGATACTTTATAGTGCCAATCAACCTACCAACCCACACATTTTGGCATGTGAAGGAAACTCATGCCACCATGAGGAGAACGCACAAACTCCACTCAGGCAGCACCCGAGGTCAGGATAGAACCCAGATCACGCAACTTTGAGGTAGCAACTCTACTAGCTGCATCATTGCATATCCTATTTAAATTTTATGGCCACGTTAACTTGCGGGCCGGATTTTCTGGGCATCAGGAAACTTAGTTAAGGAACTTTACCAGATCCAGGGCATAGGTTATCTCTTATCTCTAGAGCTTAACTCATCTGCTATGTTTGACTCGAACCCAATGCTTCCCATCCATAATTCTTCCTTTTTTCTTCACTAAGTTCTGTCAATTGTCTCAATCTTTAAGAAATTCTTCTCCATTCCCAAGGAGAATGTGATGTAACCTTTCCTAACTGTATCTATACTGGTTGAGTACAATTTCTCCCTACCCACCATGACTCTTCTAGCTTGTCTCAATAACCCTCAACCTCACCCTGGGGCTCACAATTTAATTCATCTTCTCATGGGGCCTCTAGTGTCTAACATAATAGCGTACCTACTATCATAGATTCTGATCCATCCCTGGTCCTTCTAATTTTGTCCTAACTGCCTTCTCTGTGTACATTTACTGTGGCCTGGTGTCAAAACTAGCCGATCTCACCATCTGTTGCTGGGAAATAAATACACAAATGTAAACCACGTCTTTCAGTTAAAGGCAGCTGGTTCCCAAGGAAAATAATTCTTCCGTTTCCCAATCTCAAAACAACATCAACCCACATCAACGTTTACTGAGCTTCCCATTAATATGCAGCCCTCTGAATTGAGATTTGCCCAGTGTCACACAGTCAGAGCTATACAGCACAGAAACAGGCCTTTTAGACCAACTAGTCCAGGGCAACAAAGTTGCAGCCTGGACTATTCCCATTTGCTTGCATTTGGCCCATATCCCTCCAACCGTTCATATCCATATATCTGACCACATGCTCTTTGGAAATCATAATTGTATCCGCTTCCACAGCTTTCTCTGGCAATTCGTTCCAGAAATGGATTATTTTCTGATTGAAAAATTTGCCATGAGGTCTCTATAAAATCTTCTCCCATCTTAAGTCTATGCTCCCCAGTTTGGAATCCGCTACGCTATGAAAAAACATTCACTTTATCAATGTCTCTCATGATCTTGTACATCTCAATAAGGTGATCACTCAGCCTCCTATACTACAAAAATAACAAAGTCCCAGCCTATCCAACCTCTCCCTATACTGTAAATTAAGCCCAGAAGTCTCCTTACAACCCTGGTTTAACTTGTTTTGTACCCTTTCAAGCTTAATGACGTCCTTCCTATAGCTGGGTGCCCAGACTGCACACAGCACTCCAAATGTGGTCTCACTAATGGCTTGTGCAGCTAGGTTCAGATTTTGGTTTTGTTATTGTCAGTTTATCAAGGCAGAGTGAAAAGCTTTGTTTTGCATGCTATTTAAAACAATCAGGAGGGCAAAAAGAGGGCATGAAATGGGCCTGGTAGTCAAGGTAAATTCTAACATAATCTAAAGATATATCTAAAAGTATCTACTTTCTCACTACTACCGCAAGTAGTGGGAAAATTATTGGAAGGAATTCTGAAGGACAAGATCTACCAGCATTTAGAAAGGCAAGGGCTGATTCCTGCAGTTGTTCCTGTACTCTTGTTAACTCACACTTGCTCTCTTTTTCCGTAACTACATTAAAACTACCAGAATTATGGTCACGAGTCCCCTATGTGCTCCCACTAACACTTCAACCACTTTCCCTACCTTGTTCCTTAAGAGGAGGTCCAGTGTTGCACCCTCTCTAGTAGGCGTCTATAACTATTAAGGAAACTTTCTAAGACAGATTTTACAGATTACATCCTGTCCAAGCCCTCTACACCATGGGAGACACAGTAAATATTAGGAAAGTTTACATCCCTGACTAATGCTACCTATTATTCTTACACCTATTTGCAAACTCCTTCATATGTGTTCCTCTAATTCCTGCTGCCTATTGGGAGGTCTATAATACAGTCCCATCAAAATAGAACTTTCCTTTTTCCAAGTTCTACCCATCTGGCCATCCGCCAAGAATGTCCTATCTGAGCAGTGCTAAAAGTAAATGCAGAATCAGCAAAATCTGGATGAGTAGATCTTGTATCTTTATCTCTGGTTCATTGACAAGCATAAAATAAAAACGAACACACTCTGGAATTCATAAATCCCTGGCTGCCCTAATTTTTTATAAGAATGGATTGAAAAGGAATACTTTCTATTAAAGAAGTACTAATGTACATTGGAATTGAAGGCAACAACACTAGAATACATGATTTACCATCTTGAGTGTTTGCTATAAGGTTTTATATAAAGTTAAATGAATGGCTTTTGTAAAATAGACTAAGTAAATATCATTGGTAATTATGTTCATTTTAAGGCAAATTGTAGAGACAATGAAGTTGTTTAATTTTAAATTAGGTGTTCATTGACAATAGCAATCAAAATGCTATGATTTCTTAGTAGATAGATAAATCACTTGTACCACACCTTGCAGCAGTATATTTGTACTCACCTGCCCAGCTGATGAGGGATTAGCACAATTCTTCCTGTAACAGGCCAGGATGTGAGCAGTTTGATTAACCAGTATCTCTTTCACAATCTTCAACGGTTGACTTAGAATGGCTTTGTAAGCTGGTTAACATAATCATAGTAAACCATATTAAAACTTTTGTTTCCTCTGGTTTCATGCAGTCAAGAATCTTAAGCAACATCATTATGGAAAACAGTCATCTATATTACTAAAAGTCTAGTATTTTATATAAATTGAGAATAATCATTATAATTATTAAATTAATACTTTAGAAAAGATGATAATTTGCAGTAAAAACTGAAAATGTAATAAAACTGCATTTTGTGAACTGTTCTACCACTCACTGAATCAATTCAATACACAAATACACATTGGGGCAGCACAATGGCGCAGCAGTATAGTTGCTGCTTTACAGGGTCAGGCCTGGGTTCGATCCTGATTACTGGTGTTGTCTGAACGGAGATTGTATGTTCTCCCTGTGACCGTGTGGGTTTTTTCCGGGTGCTCCGGTTTCCTCTCACACTCCAAAGACGTACAAATTTGTAGGTTAACTGGATTCGGAAAGTTATAAAAATGTCTCTAGTCTGTCGGATAGTGTTAGTATACGGGTTGATCGCTGGTTGGCGCAGACTCAATGGGCCGAAGGGCCTGTTTCCACGCTGTATCATTAAAGTCTAAAGTAAATCCTCAACTATTTATATATTTATCAGAATAGTTAAAATCATCATGTATACTGTAAGGGCTCTTCCTTGCAGATATTGGCTGTAATTATAGCTTAAGTATTACGGCGTAGCAATATTTGATTTTCACATTACACCAGAATTTATTGTTTATTGTCATTTCACCAGGTAAAGCATTCATTTGTGATAATACTGGAGAAAAGTTTCTACCAGTAGCATTCCATTCACCTAGACGAAAGAAGTTCCTTTCAAAGCAGCTTTCTCATGCTCGGTCATATTTTGTGCAAAATGGACATTTTATGTACCCATATTTACAAAGCCTGAAATTTAAAGATAGTTATGCTTTCATATATGCCTTTGATGTTTCTTTCATATGTCCCAATCTACGCATTGCATGAGTAGACACATTTTGGCTTGAAAGGGAAATGTTGCATAATTACCAAGAAAAATCCTTGATCTTCTGCATATCCTGGGATCTTTCACTTTTCATTCAAGAAATATATCAGTTTTAGTTCAGGGACACGCGGTAGTCATGCCGAATCCTGACGACTATGGAGGCAGTAGGTCTGCCCGGCAGGTGTGTGTAATTTTGGGCAGCCCAGTGGCACAGCTGACAGAACCACTGCCACAAAGCACCAGAGTTCTGGGTTTGATCCTGACATCGGGTGTCACATAGTTATAAGGAATAGGAGTAGAATTAGGCCATTCGGCCCATCAAGTATCCTCTGCCATTCAATTATGGCTGATCCATCTCTCCCTCCTAACCCCATTCTCCTGCCTTCTCCCCATAACCTCTGACACCTGTACTAATCACGAATCTATCTATCTCTCCCTTAAAATATCCACTGACTTGGCCTCCATCGCCTTTTGTGGCAAAGAACTGAAATTCTTTTAATGGATAAGACTTCCTCCTCAGAGCAAGGCACCTCCGCAATAAGCTGGCATGTCAGTCACAGATGTGGACTCTCCATGTTATTCTGATTAATGAAACAATAGATTTATAATACTTTGATTTGTGGCTTTATTTTCCGTACACAAATACCATGCTTTTCAACCGGTTATCCTACATATTTGTTGTTTAATTTTTTTACATTTTAATCTTTAATTTTTGAATATTCATGCTGTTGAAATAAAACTGGAATGTAGTAATGTTGGGTATTCCTGTAAAGGGCCTGTCCCACTTTCATGACCTAATTCACAACCTTTTTTGCTCGTGGACATTTTTTATCGTGCTAGAAAAACCTACTTGATGCCACGTGTACCTACGACTAGCATCACGGCCTGCTACGTCCTACCTACGACCTCCTATGACCTCGTAACGGCCATGCTGCGAGTACGAGTCAAGGGCTAACTCGGCAGAGGTCGTGAATTAGGTCGTGAAAGTGGGACAGACTCTTTACAATTCCAATACAAAAACAAAAATGAAAATCAGTCTGGGAGGGGCAAGAACTGCAACAAACTCGGCAACATCTTGGCTACTACTGTAGCTAGGCTGGAGAAACTCAGAGGGTGAGACAGCATCTACAGAGCGAAGGAATAGGTGACATTTCCGGTCGAGACCTTTTCCTTCCCTCCATAGATGCTGCCTCACACGTTGAGTTTCTCCAGCATTTTTATCTACCTTCGATTTTCCAGCATTTGCAGTTCCTTCTTAAACACTGTAGTTAGGCTGGTGCCTTTAGAGACTTTACTTTAGAGATACAGTTTAGAAACAGGTCCTTTCACCCACTGAGTCTATGCCGACTACCGATCACCCCATACACCAGCACTATTCTACACACTAGGGACAATTTAAAATTCGCAGAAGCCAATTAACCTACAAACCTGTATGTCTTTGGAGTGTGGGAGGAAACTGGAACACCCGTAGAAAAACTTAGTGATCACAGGGAGACCATACAATCGCCGTACAGACAGCATCCGTAGTCAGGATCGAACCTGGGTCTCTGGCGCTGTTAAAACAGCAACTCTTCCACTGTGCCCACCTGTACCCATACAAACGAGAGTACCACTGCCTTTACTGGTTCTGCTTCAGAAAACAACCATCCATAAAGTTGTGCTATCTGCTGCTCATTGACTATTAGACAATAGTGAAATCATGGATGTTTTGTTTCTATGTAAGTGTAAGATACAGCAGCATAAGGTGTTTGTGATAACAACTCTATCCTGGAGATCTGAATAGGAAATCTGTGGCCTTAGGTGTACTAGCATTTGCAGAGATCATGATCTTCACAATGTTTCCTATGAAAGAAGGGGCATTCGCTGTGGAGGATGTACACGTGCAGAAGGGTTGCTCTGAGATGAAAAATGGCATTCATGTTTGCTGTTCACGAAAAACCCAGTGATCTCAGCGTAAATAAATTATTTCAACGATAATGAAAATGGACCAGCTGTCGTACAAGTGACAGCAACCTTTGGAATTAAATGTTGCAATCTAGAAATTATCGGTGAAAGGCTGCTCTTCCAGGAATTGTTGCATCTCACATTTCTCTGGAGCAATTTTCAGAAATCAGTAGCAGGATAAGAACTTCAGGCTTTCAGAAAATATTTGATCTCATAGTTCCTGTTGTGAATTTTTTAAATGGTGTCCAAATCTACAAGTCATACTCGACAACCACTCTGGCCATAAAAATGACTCCTACATGTGTGAATTGCCATTTCCTCAAATAAATGCTTCAAAATTCAGTTGCATAAAAATTCAACTTTTGTCAATTGTGCTAAATATATGATGTCGAAGACGCTGAGCCTTAAACACTGCTTTTGAAATTTGGTTTGAATTTGAAAAAAATTTGAAACATGTACCGGTAAATACATTATATTGCTTGTTTAGTACCACCACAGGAGTAAAATTTTAGACAATTGATTAAAAATAACCAAACATATTTTTCTGTTATGTTCATGATAGTTCACATTCCACCACTGTCTCATTTTTAAGTTCCAATCTTTACTTTGCATTTTGTAAAACATTTAAAGTGTTGGTTAGAAGTTATATTTTTACGCTCTGGTTTACAGTCCTTAACTTTTATGCAATTTCCTGCTAAGCCTGCAGGAAGACATCACTGTTAACAATTGCCAGAGATCCCCAGGACCAATGCCTCATAGCAACTCATGCCAAGAATGTGCAAATCTGTGCCCAGAGATTGCTAGATCTTTGTAGTCAACTTTCCTTGAGGACTGCAACATATGGGTCTTTATTTTATTGAAATGCCTTAGTCTTGCTCTTAATTCAGGTTCACTAGACTAGACTAGATTCCTTTATTGTCATTCAGACCTTTCGGTCTGAACAAAATTATGTTGCCTGCAGTCATACACAGAACCAATAAAAACAAAACATACAATAAACACAAATTAAACATCCACCACAGTGAGTTCATCAGGCACATCCTCACTGTGATGGAGGCAAAGTCTTAGTCTCCGTCTCCTCCCTCCTTCTGCACTGAGGCGATCGATCCAGGACGGAGATGCCGCCATCCAGTCCAGCGGACCTCCGTGGTGATGTTGCCGCCGCCGAAAGCCGGAACGCCGTCTCGCTCCAAGATGGCCCGCCACAGCATCGGCTCCGGGCAGCCGCCCCAGCTCCAGGCCGCAGCCCCCGCTCCAGGCCGCCGCCCCAGCTCCGGGTCCCGTAGTCTCCGTTCCAGGCCGCTGCCCCAGCTCCGGGTCCCGCAGTCTCCGTTCCAGGCCGCCGCCCCCGCTCCAGGCCGCTGCCCCAGCTCCGGGTCCCGCAGTCTCCGTTCCAGGCCGCTGCCCCAACTCCGGGTCCCGCAGTCTCTGCTCCGGGTCCCGCTGCATCAGCTCCAGGCCGCCGCCGAAAGCCAGAACGCCGCATCAGCGAGTCGGGCCACCGCTGCCTCGGCCCCGAAGACGGCCAGCCTCTCGTTGGCGAGTCCTGGCTGGCTCTGCCTTCGGAGCCTCGGGGTCAGTCGCAGGCCGCCAGGTCCGCCATTAGGCCTCAGCGCAGATGGAGGCAGGGAAGGGGGATACAACACGAAAAAGTCGCATTCCCCTGAAGGAAGAGACAGAGAACATGTCCCCCCCCCCCCCCCCACCCCACCCCCCCATAACACAACCCAACAAACTAAAACTTAACCAAAACAAGACAAAAAAAAACAACAGAAAAAAGTATAGACAGACGGACTGCAGGCGAGCCGCACCTGTTAACAGCGCCGCCACTTCCGGAACACAAGGTAAAATCTCTCCTCCAGTAATTTACTGGAAACTGAACCCTGCAGGAGAACGAGGAGGAGGAAGGGAAGCCCTTCACAGGGTTACTGTGATGTCTGGGTAAAGCTCTTTTACTTTGTTAAAAAGCTGCATTTACCGTGCAAGTCCAGTTCAAGAACTAATACACTCGGCTTAGCTTCTGAATAAGTTTTTTGGTCCTAACGTTAAGTTACGGTGCAATACTGCAAAGAAAACTATTACCATTTTTACCACCAATGCTAAAGTTATGGTCCATGATTATATTTTTGGTGATTTAATAAAACCATGTTAGGTAATTTGATCATAAGTGAACACAAAGAAACACCTTGACACAATCTAACTTTTTATGTCCATCTTAATGGGCCTGTCCCACTCGGTGATTTTTTAGGCAACTGCCGGTGACTGTCATAGTCGTAGTAGGTCACCGAAAAACCGGCGACAACCTATGTCAACCTGGCAACAACCTGTGACAGCACCTATGTCAGGAGAAGTCAATCTACGCTCATTGGCGTCAAACCCACTGTCATAGAAAATTTATCAATATGTTGAAAATTTAGCGGTGACCAGAAAGACACTACGACTTTTTACGTGACTGAGGAGGCGACTCCCGGCAACCACCGGCGAACATGTGGCAACAAACAAGTCACCTGTAGTTGCCTAAAAAATCACCTAAGTGGACAAGCCCATTAGAAAGCCACAATTACAGCTTCATGTAAAGAAATAATGGCTTTAATTGCCTAATGACACCGGGTCTCAATACAACTTCAATTCTACGCAGGTTAGTCACTGGGAAGTGAGTCCATTTTATTTATTTGAAACAATCTTAACACCATGAACTACGGTAGATTTTTTTGTTCAGCTAGGTAAAATAAGGTCAGCTAATACAGGACTGATTTAACTGAGCAACAGTGAATTGTAGTTTAAAGACAAAGGGTATCAAATACAAACATCCTGTGGCGATACTAAACAAGCAATATAATGTAAACCAGTCTGAAGAAGGGTTTCGGCCCGAAACGTGGCCTATTCCCTTCGCTCCATAGACGCTGCTGCACCCGCTGACTTTCTCCAGCATTTTTGTGTACCTTCGATCTTCCAGCATCTGCAGTTCCTTCTTGAACAATATAATGTATTTACCAATTCATGTTTCAAATGAAACAATCCTTCATAAAGTCTGCAGAGGCATTTAAAAAGTACTCCCAAGCTGAAAATGTACTTTAAATATTTATAGCAACGGAACAAGCTGCCTCCATTCCAGTTTGCAATGAATTATTACAGATCCTTTTCCAAAATGTGGGAGAACTTTGATACGTATATAAGACTCCTGATGTAAAGCAGCTTAACATTTTTCAAAGTGACAAATCAAAAGATATTAAAACAGGAACTATTATTTACTTAAAAATAATGTTTTACGATAATGCACCCAGCCTATTTATAATAAAGCCTGGTGTCAATTAAAAAAAAGTATATTAATTTGTGATGCTGGAAATGTTGAGGACATAAGCTAGGAACATGATTAATAACAGCATCCGAACACCAACTCTATGATAAGATATAACTTTGCTCTCCATGTACTTCAAAGCAACCAGACAACAGAAGTGGTCTTTAATACATGTGCTGCCATATCACATGTTCAGCAAATACTACAGTGGGTTTCTGAATGTCATATGTATCCAATTAATTGATTACTTGGGCCAACAAAGGAAAGATGAATGTTGGTGGCGGGAGCAACCAAATGTTGGTGCATTCTTCATGGGGGAACAGGGAATTAATCTCAATCAATGGGTGTGCAAGTCATGGTAGGTTTGGTTTGCACATTGGTCCATGTCAGCCAGCAACCAAAGGCAATGTGCCATTGGTCACATGAAATAGGAGCAGTGGGCTGTAAGGTTCAAAGAATGTGCTGACACAACTCCAGTGAATCCTGATGCAGAGTATTCCACAGATAGTTAACGAGAGTAGTGGCAGGCAAAGAGGGACAATGCTTGTGATAGCAACTGGGTCCACAACAATATAATAATTTAAAGGTTTGGGCTCTTTCTGAGAAGCCATCTGCAGCCCCTTTATGCAAATTCACATGGCAGTCCTGCACTGCCTGATGTTATAACCCGCTTCTTGAATTTCAGGGAGAGGAATTATGTGGAAGAAGCAATATCTGGCTCAATCCCTCAGTACATTCCTGAAGCACACTCCTCCTTGATCAACTCTACACCAGGGCTGATTATTCTTTTGATGCAAAATAGGAGGGAAGATAGAAACTGAGCCAGGAAAGTCAAGGGAAATAAAACTATTTCAAATTATAAATTACAGCAACAAGGCAACATTTTACCTGATTTGGCAAGAAAATTGATGAGTGCATCTGTCTCACAGCTCTTGTACAGATCATTGTGCTGAGAGCTGCAGTTTAGAGCCAGGTTATGTATGCGCAGCCGTCTCTGTCCAGCAACATTAGTGTAGAGCAGAGCACACTGGAGAGAGCAAAGCATAGCACATGATGGATCTGCCTTGTATTGCACAGTTTTAAACCAAAACATAAAATCAGCAAATCATTAATCACATCCTCGTTGTTTACCTCCAAATGAAAGGTAAACTAAATTAATCTAAAATCCTTCCACACTTAAGGAAGGCACACAGCGATAAATAGAATATTTTGACAGCCTTAACTGAGAAAGAAATGACCTTATAAGTGAACTCTTGAAAGTAAATACCATAAATTTGTGTGCCAGATAAAAAGTTTACATATCATATATATTAAGGGACGCAATATGAAAATATTCCACGCACTGAAGTTAATGGACAGAAATTCTTGCTGCCCATGGGATTTTCAATTTCTCACAAAGCTCTGCATTCGGATTATATTCTTGTACAGCAATATTCTCCATTGACATTTAAATAGCTATCTCTGAATTCTGTTTTGCCTCCTTGCTAAGGGAGTTTTTTTTTCTCTCTCTCCACTTAAATGAGGATCACATTCCTCTGCATCATTAAATGATGTATCTCTGAATTACGGCAGTCCATATCTAGTCAATCTCTGTCAAAGTAATCTGTAACCATAACTTTTCCAGTATTATTCAATGTGATCTTCCTATTAACTCTGTTCTCCATTAGCAGCAATATACTCTAACTTTGTTTATATATTTTGACATCATAATTCATCAACACCATCTTGTTCTGCTTGACAGGCCTTTAGGTAAATTTAGGTTTTGTTATACTAATAAAGAAACGACCAGGAAACTGATAGAAACATTTAACATCAACATAATGTAAATCTCATCATTATGTTAAATAATCATTAAATTTAGTTTGAGCCAAATTAAGTTTTCCAAAATTTCAAGTAACTCCTGCTTTTCCACCCCTCCGCCACTCAAGTCATTCTATTAGTTACATCCTTGTTTCCCTGTTGTTAGCCCATTTACCCCATCCAACAATAGGCCATTATGGACTCCACGCTTCCTGAGATCATCTGTTACCAGCTGTGTTTTGTTCTGTCTTTCTATCATTCAGTCTGAAGAACGGTTCCAACCTGATCCGTCACCCATTCCTTTTCTCCAGAGATGCTGCCTGACCCGCTGAATTACTCCAGCTTTTTGTGTCTAGCTGTTTTTTGCACTGAACAGACTAAACAGTTCTGCAACAAAGTCATAAAATGGAAAAACACAAGATGCTGGAGTAACTCAGCGGGTCAGGCAGCATCTCAGGAGAACATGGATAGGTGATGTTTCGGGTCGGGACCCTTGTTCAGACTGAGGTCAAAATTCCACCATAAAGACAAGCAGGATGCCCCGATGAAGTGAATGATCTGATATTAAGCTGGTTCTTTGTTGTTCCTGTTTTCTTTCCATCCTTTGGTTTTTCTGTGTTTAAAGCCATCCCACCAATATCTGCTCTCAAACCTGTGCCATCAATACCCATGGACAATTTAGAAGTTTTTATTTATTCACCATTTGATTGCTACGTTGGCATCTTGTTTCGGCTGCCCAGTGCACCGTGCCCAATGCTGGATCAAATCAACCATAATCATGGCAAGGATGATAGAAAGGACAGTGAAATATTTGCTTTTCTGGAAACTCCAAACACAGCCAAATATCATATTGGAACTGTAAGTGCAATTTTGATAAATATGACACCAAATTGTAAAGAACAAGTTTACGTAGCGGAGCAGTGTTGTCACACATTACCTGAATTAAAGCTCCATATTCTTCGTTGAGTTTATCATCATGCTTGAACTCTACTGTGATTGCCTTATCACAGTCAATGGCAGCCAACTCCACATCAGTTGTGTTGTTCATATACATGGAACCTAAGAATTCAGTTGCTCTGAAACCTTGATAGCAAATCCATGAGAAGAAAAGGTTTAGAAAAAGGTACAAAAACCATTAAAGAAAACCTTTTCTCATATTCGACACGTTGCCAAACTGACAGGTCTATTTCAAACAGCACCTTTTCCATGTTATCCCTGGTGAACACAAGAATCTTTTGCCTCTTCTTTTTGTACATATGCTGCATTTCTGCTACCTCTCCTGAAAACATGATGGCACTTTCCACTTGTATGCTGACTACAGCCTGCTCTACCTCACCATCAACTCTCCTGATCTCTCCAGCATCTCTCAAGTGAACGATGATCCAATATTTCAACCAAATATCAAGAAGACCAACACAATTATTTTCAGTATTTGTTACAACCTTGGCTCCCTGATTCTATCTGCCTCTCTGGTATCAGTCTGCAATAGAGCCAGACTGTTCACAGTCATGGTGTTACGTCAGATTCTGGGACAAATTTCAGATCCTATTTCCCATGCTATTACTACGACTGTGTTGCATTTTGGGACGTCGAACAAGGGCAGGACCTGCACAGAAAAATGGTAGGCCTCTGGGTAGTGTTGTCGAGCAAAGGGATCTAGGATTACAGGCGCATGGTTCCTTGAAGGTCGAGTCGCAGGTAGATAAGGTGGCCAAAAAGGCTTTTGGCACTTTGGCTTTCATCAGTCAGAGTATTGAGTATAGTAGTTGGGAGGTCATGTTGCAGTTGTATAAGACGTTGGAGAGACCGCATTTAGAATATTGTGTTCAGTTCTGGGCACCATGTTATGGGAAATATATTGTCAAGCCTGAAAGTGATCAGAAAATATTTACGAGATTGTTGCCAGGACTAGAGGGTGTGAGCTATAGGGAGAGGTTGAGTAGGCTGGGTCTCTATTCCATGAAGCAGAAGAGAATATGGAGTGATCTTACAGAGGTGTATAAGATCATGAGAGGAATAGATCGGGTAGATGCAGAGTCTTTTGCCCAGAGTAGGGGAATCAAGGACCAGAGGACATAGGTTCAAGGTAAAGGGGAAAAGGTTTAATTGGAATCCAAGGGGTAACTTTTTCACACAAAGGGTGGTGGGTGTATGGAACAAGCTGCCAGAGGAGGTAGTTGAAGCTGGGACTATCCCATTGTTTAAGAAACAGTTAGATAGGGCAGGCTTGGAGAGATATGGACCAAGCGCATGCAAGTGGGACTAGTGTAGCTGGGACATTGTTGGCCGGTGTGGGCGAGTTTTCCCACACTGTATCACACTATGACTATGAATAGTTGTTTCCATCTCTATTAACATTGCCCAATTTCTCAGCTTGTCTGCCACTGAAACTTTTGTCTGTGCATCCAGATTGAGTTTTTCCATTGCATCCCTAGCCAGCCTCCCTTGTAGTACACTCTTCAAACAAAAGTCTGCTGCCTTGGCCTAATTAATGATGTCCTGTTCATTTATCATACCTGTGCTTTCTGACTTTCATTTGATGCTAATTAAACAATGCCTCAGTTTTAAAAATCTCATCCATATTTACTAGTCCCCACTTTGTCTGGCTGTTTGTCATCTCTGTAAACTTCCCCAACACTGTAACCATCCCAAGATATTTGTGCTCCTGGAATTTTAGTTTAGTTTTAATACTGCAATCAGATATGCAATACAAAGTGCACAATAATATTGAACAGGTCAGCCCAGAATGGCCATAAAAACAATGTTGCTGCTATGAAAGAGTAAATTAAACAGCAATGACCAGTAAAGGCAGATGGAGAGCCACATAGAGAAATCAAGAAGTTGCTTTCCATGTCATACTGTTCCTCTGTTCGGCGATCAAACAAATACATGATAAATACACAATAAATTCCACTGAAAATGTTGGATTTATCAATTCCTTTGTGCATGAATGTCTAGCAGGCCCATAATGCCAATCAAGCAATTTAGATATTTAGCATTGAAAGTGTGGAGTTGCAATCTTACAGATTTTAATTATTGTTGCATATTTAAAAAGATGATAATTAAAAATACATAACATTTTAAATAAATCTTTTCAATAATTTTTTGCTCGTAATTCTCGTCTTTCTTTCCCGTGTTGTTTTGTGTTCTGCATTGTTTCTGATTTAGATTCTGCAAACTGCAGTAAGGATTCTTCAGTGTGATTAGTTAAGACTCAGACATTCCCACAGCTGCAGTGTCCCCTGTAGAGAGGCACAGTGCTGAAAAGCATTGCTAATCATTGCAAGTTCTGCTGAAAAAAAAACACAGAATGTAGACAACAAGTGCAATGAACAATGGTGTACTTGTTCGGTAACCACTGTAATATATAGACTAATACCATTTCTGTTTAAATCACACAATTCCATCACAAAACTATTTGAATAAACCACTAGGCTTCTGATATTCCTAATTTGTGAACACACAGTAAGAAGTTACAAAAAAATCAGTTCATAGTGGTAAATAATATTTCATTCTCTCGTTACACCTGAAATGGTCAATGTATTGTGTATGGTGACCCCCAAATTTCACTGTATCAATTAGTGCATGTGACAATAAATGTCGCTTGAATCTTGAATCTTGTAATACTGTATATTACACCCTTTATTCTTACTTGACCACAAATTCCTCATTCAGGGCCTTCTCACCTGTGTTTGTCCTGACCCTCATTATGGCATCAAATCCTATTGGCTTCTGTACGTCCTTTCTTAGATCATTCAAGAAGTGTTCACCATCAGAATGTATCTGTGCAGAAAATAAAACGTGACAAGGTTCTTGGGAAGTACTGATTTGACCAGTTGATGGCACTGTGCAACAGTAAGATAAAACTCACAGCCAAAAGTAAATAAAGCAGATTCTTCTGATAACTAATAAAGTTTAAATATATATATATATATATAAAATTATATCAGCATTTCAAACTAGTACTACCTTACAAACAACAGTATATTGCTTCTTATTAAATCATTTTGGGTGAGATTTCATTGAATCACATAGTTAATTAGAAACAAATTTAACTAACAGCTTCTAAGTGTATACTTCATGCCACACAGACTTTGCTCAATCATACAATCACAGAATGGGTAATAGCTGGCTTTTCTAAATGATAAACCCAATACATGTCTCCAAATTATGGATCGATTAATTAAATCCCTGAGAACAATAGATCATATTTACTTCTATCACCAGACGATAGAAATAAAGATAATTGCTAACTTCAGTGCACTGTGACAAAGTTCCATGACAACAAAATCTATCCTCATTTGCAAATAACTATGAGGGCATCATGATTTATCATCGTACATGTGGTGGAAAATAATTTTACTTCAAATATCAAAGTAAGGGAATTATGAACTGTCATTTAAGATGTGACAGTCTGGGCCAGATAATCAATTGCACAGAAACAGCTTACCTAGTCTAAATACTCAGTAGAAAACGCATTCCTAAACCAGCAAAGGCGGGAATTGGTTAGAAAGATAGAATTGAAAGATAGATAGATCATCCACGTTCCTATATATGTGCATCTATTTATCATTTCTAAATGTATGGGGAGGCATCTTAAAAACAGGAGTAATTTTAAGTAACTCCAGCAATATGGGAAATGGTCCAGGCCACTCAGCCTCTTGAAACTGTGCCATCACCTGCGACTCAACTCTGAAATATCCATTATTTTCCACATCCTTCATAAACATCTGCTTCCCATAGATCTATTATATCTTAGATGTAACAATTAACAACCAGTCTAGCACTAACTGACATTTGTGAAAGAGAGTTCACAATTCTTTCCAATGGTTAGGATGAAACTGAGCAGTTACAGTGACAAGGCTCCATGCTTACTAAATTCTGAATGTCGTGCTGTCCGTTTTGATGGTACATAAGGTGCTTGGTTAGAATCAGAGTCCTGTGAACCCCAATTGCATTTTGGCTATGGTCTGGGTAAGAGAACAATGTTAACATGCCTCAATGTGAAGCACCATTGCAACTAGTTGGCAACATTCAAAAGCAGAAGTTCTTTGTTTAGCAGTGGAAGAAGGGCTGCTTCAGGCCCTCTGAAGAAAAACTGGGGATTCATAAAACATAGAACAGTACAGCACAGGAACAGGCTCTTCGGCCCACGACATTCGTGCTGAACATGATGCCAGGTCAAACACATCTCATCTGTCTGTACATCTCTCTATTCCCTATACTTCCATGTGCCTATCCAACAGCCTCTTAAATGCCACTATCATATCTGCCCCCCTCACCACCACCCCTGGCAATGGGTTCCAGGTCCCCACTACACTCTGTGTAAACAACTAGGCCTGCACATCACCACTAAACTGTCCCCCTTTCACCATCTAGCTATGTCCTCTAGTGTTGGACATTTCCATCTCAGGAAAAAAAAAAAATCCACTCTATCTATGCCTCATAATTTTATATACTTCTATCGTCTCCGCTCAACCTCTGATCTTCCAGAGAAAATAATCCAAGTCTATCCAACCAATTGTGAACTTGCAACTCCATTTGTCAAACTGTATGTGTTACAGAGAAACAGGCTCTATGTATATGCCAACCAGCAGTGCCTATTGTGATATTTCCACACAGTTGTTCTAATTTTGGAATAGGTAACTAATCTGCTGTCAAAGGTAACAAACATGAAAAGGGTCTCAACCCGAAACATCACCCATTCCTTTTCTCCAGAGATGCTGCTTGACCCGCTGAGTTACTCCAGCGTTTTGTGTGTATCTTTGGTGTAAACTGGCATCTGCAATTCCTTCCTACACATTGAATTTACTGGTTCTGGAGACTGAGATGCAGATGCTCACACTTGGGTTCTGCTCAAAGGATTGTCTTAATAATCATATTATGAATTTATTACTACAGAAAGACTGTTTTAAACACTTCCATTACCTCACAGTAGGTGTTTACTTGTTGATGTCTTTGGTTAAAGCTGAACATTGGAGCCCAGAGCTCAGGGAAACGGGGAAAGCAGGGGAAGAAAGAGAAAAAAGAGGACACCAGAGTCAAACAATCGGGAAAGCTGTTCGTGGAATTTTGACTGATGAAAATCAGCCTAGAGTTCAGAAAAATAAACTCGGGTTTGGGGACGAACAACAGTTAAAAGGAAGTCTCAAAGCTCAGAAGCATCAGGACTGGGGGTGGCACTGGGAATTAGAGGGTTCAGGGAGAAGGTTAAAAGATGGTTAAAGGGAGACTCTAAGTTGTTAGGCTAACCACGATTAACATTAAAACTGTACTAAACTATTAGATGGACATCATATTTAACCTGGCAGATATTGTTCATTGGGTTGGCAGCTCAGGCGGGTAGGGGTTGGGATAAAGATGCTTAATATTTTGCCATTACATATTATCAAGTTCACCTATTTTGAGGGTTGTATTTCCCCCCCGATTATCCAACTATCTACCTCACTGACCTCAAAACTAACTATATAATTTAGAACAAAATTGGATGGATTAAGGAATGGAAAATTAGAACAGACAAGAAGGTCAAAATATTGTCAATATCACCAAGATTAACTTTACCTGGAAATTGTTGTATTTGTACAAACTACCACCAGTAGCCAGTGGCACGACACCCATGGTTGTGACATCCACAAATTGATTTGGGAATAGAAATACATCCACACAGCAGCTATTGGCCACGCAGTCCTTTGCCAAAGTCTCATAAAAACTTGACTGAGATTGAAAGAGTACCTGTAGGGAGATTAAAATATTCCCCATTAATACAAGGAACAGTCACATTATTCTGTTGTTTGGGCATCCCTGAATGAGGTTAATAAACCAAAGATCCAGAAGAATTACCATAATCTAATGGTGTGTTGCAGGTAGAGGAGAAGAAATAGAATCTTATTCATGACAGAAAGAAATCTCATGCAAATAGCTTCATTAGAGAAATGTGTATACTGTATGTGGCATGCCCAAATATTCTTTGGTGATGGTCTGCATTGCGATTTTCGGTAAAACAAAGCAATGTGAGTTGAAGAAAAAATAGTATTTAATTACTTTTTTTTCCACATACATTCCCAAGAGTGGGTTTTTATCTTGGAATCCCATATTTTTTTAATAGTGATTTTTAATTCCATAAGGGCAAATCTCCATTAGCCAAATCCCATAAAGTGGTGGTGGGGGTCACCTGTATTACAACATAACATGTCAGCCACAGTACCTTCTCTTTATCTGTATTCACTAGCTTCCTGTCATCTCTGTTTCTCAGTTTTCCTGGAGCTTCTGCTGTCGGCAGGGATGAGTGGAATATGAATAATTTGCCTGAGCATTCTGCAGCCTGTGGAAAACAGAAAGAAGTAAAGTTTTGCATGTCTGGGGTGAATGAACAGTTAATTTATTTGCAGTTTGCTGTATGCCCAATGCAGTCTGGTGGTTAATTGACAAGAAATAATCCTATTTATTTGATGGTCATCAAGTTCAGACACTGAGTGGCTGTGCCATAATAAAGTAGGGCCTGCTCGCATTAAACTTGAGCCGGTTGGCATCATCCTAATTATTATCATTGACCCAAGGACAATATAAAAAACTGGAAAATTCTGCAAGTTGTCAGCACAGTTTGTTAAGGTTCCCTGTGGGAAATGCTCAGGAATGGATACCAGGTTAGGCCAGGCGGCAAATGTTCATGTTTGGACTTTGTCTATGAAACTCGTGCTACGACGCTGAAAACTATATTCTGCACTGTGCATCTTCCCCTTTGCTCTGTCTATTGTACACGAGTTTAACTTTAATCATGCAAAGTAATATCTGATCTGGTTGGATAGCATGCAAAACAAAGCTTTTCACTGTACCTCGGTACACGTGGCTATAATAAATCTAAATCTAAACCTAACACCATTCAATGGAATCATTCATCAATCCTATCTATCTCTATCTATGTGTGTGTGTGTGTGTGTGCGTGTGTGTGTGTGGGTGGGGGGGGGGGGGGGGGTGTATGGCATTTTGCCTTTGAGACATATTTTCTCGAAAACCAAACGCAAATACGCTGAGATTTGTATATATTTCAGTGGCGATTTAACTTACGATTTCGGAATTCGACTAAATTTGATCAATTATTTCCCCAGATTTTTAATAAAGTTGTTCACAAAATGGAAAACACGTCACAATGCACCCCCCTCCCCCGCACACGATTAAAGCAGATGCTCTCAACGCACAGGCGCACTTTCCACCACCCTTCCCCCCCCCCCCACCCCCCCCAACCACACGTATTTCAACGGCTATTATATATATCAAGGGGGGTAGTTAGTGTGTGTGTGACGCCACATGGCGCCCCCCCCCCCCCCCCCCCTCCCTCGCAACCACACGTTGGGGAACAGACAGACCCAATGGGTCTGCACTTGGTCTAGTTATGTTTAAAACCCTAGTTATGTACTACCCTTGTTGTGACTCATTACATGGCAGATGCAGCAGAAAATTGACTACAGTAACTCAGCTGTCAACTATTGACGGTGTCCAGACTCTCAAATTCCAAGATAGGGTTAATTCTAATCTTGAAAGAAAGCGATTGTGCTCCATCATTGCAAATTCCAGCTGTTCATCTGAAGCCAAAGTACGGAAATATGCTGGCTGCAGCCGTTTAACAAAATAATCTGTGATGAACAAGAAAGTCTGTCTTTGGGGAACAAAGCAACAATTGGATCCATCCGCTTACTTTAATGGATTTGTAGCTTACATTTGGCTTCAGAAAATTTTGTACTACCTACCCATTACCAAAACAATTGCAAACGCTTATTTCAAAGAACATTGTTATCAGAGGGTTCTGGAGCAATAACTCATCTCCACATTTCATTCTGAGAAGATAGCTTAAGGTCAGATGTTTCTACTTCATACAAAGGGACATAACTTCGGGCTGTTCAGGTCCAATAAATGCCGTGAGACAAACTAAAAATAAACAAGCACTCCACTTATGATACAACATTTAGAGATAAGCTGAGAATTTTGCATTTACAGAGCCAAAAAAAATGATGACTGAACATGTTCATAATTAGAATAACTTTTTGTTACCAAGATCTGCTTTCTAACTGATTTTAGTTGCATTCATTTATTGAGCTGTTCAGTGATTGGATCTTGCATAAAGTAATTGGTATAAGTATATAATGTACCATACCTGAATGGTGGTGAAATTTCCTACCTTTACCTTGCTGAAATGTCATCACCATGTATAAAGTTATTTAGACTTCAAGAGTTGTTATCTGAAGGCTATGGACCTGGTGCAAAAATATGGAATTTACTTTTGACCAGAATTTCCAAAGGGGCAAAAAGGCCTCCAACTGTGACTTAAATTTTCAATGAATCTATAGTAAATTCTCAGAGGATTGGACAGGGTAGATGCAGGAAATATGTTCCCGATATAGAGGGAGTCCAATAGACAATAGACAATAGACGCAGGAGTAGGCCATTCGGACCTTCGAGCCAGCACCGCCAATCAATGTGATCATGGCTGATCATCCCCAATCAGTACCCCTTTCCTGCCTTCTCCCCATATCCCCTGACTCCGCTATTTTTAAGTGCGCTATCTAGCTCTCTCTTGAAAAACAACCTGCCTCCACCACCTTCTGAGGCAAAGAATTCCACAGACTCACTACTCTGTGAGAAAAAGTGTTTCCTCGTCTCCGTTCTAAATGGTTTACTCCTTATTCTTAAACTGTGGCCCCTGGTTCTGGACTCCCCCAAAATCGGGAACATGTTCAGAGTCCAGAACCAGGGGTCACAGTTTAAGAATAAGGGGTATTTAGGACTGAGATGAGGAAAACCTTTTCACCCAGAGAGTTGTGAATCTGTGGAATTCTCTGCCACAGAAGGCAGTGGAGACCAATTCCCTGGGTGTTTTCAAGAGTTAGATTTAGCTCTTCGGACTAGGGGCATCAAGGGATATTTGAAAAAAGCCAGACGGGGTACTGATTTTGGATGATCAGCCATGATCGTATTGGCTGATCGAAGGGCCGAATGGCCTATTCCTGCACCTAGTTTCTATGTTTATGATCGAGAGTTCTGAATCTGCTAAAATGGAAGTGCTTGCGAATTCATGAAACAAAATGAAAAAAATACTTCAGTGAAAAATTGAATTGACTACCATTAATAAAGTACAAAATATATGAATGAATACGTTTATTGTCATTGCACAATACTGTGCAACGAAATTCCATTACATCTCCTCCGGTTAAAAAAATACAAACACGACAACCATTGACACATATGTACACTTATTAGTAAAATAATAAATAAGTATTTAAAAAGAATTAAAAAGAATTTGGCGGCATTTCTTGGAATTACATTTTGCTTCCCCAGTGTTCTCTGTTGGAATTAAGCTCTTTTATCGCACATGGGTAGAAACTATTTTTTAGTTACCGGTGCGAGCCTTCAGAGACCTGAATCGCCTCCCAGAGGGTAGCAGAGTGAAAAGGTGGTTGGCAGGGTGGGATGTGTCCTGCTTGATGTTTGTGGCCCGGCGCAAGCATCGGGCCCTATATATATCATCCAAGGAGGGCAGTTGAGCGTTTGTAATGCTCTGTGCAGTTTTTATAATTCCCTGCAGCGCCCTCCTCTCAGCCACAGTACAGCTAGCAAACCACACCAGGATTCCATAGGAGAGGATACTTTCCACAGCGCATCGGTAGAAGGACAGCAGCAGCGGCTGTGAGACGTTTGCTCTCCGCAGAGACCTCAGGAAATACAGCCGCTGATGTGACTTCTTCACGAGAGTGACGGTGTTCATTTGCCATTTGAGGTCCTGGGAGATGTTTATTCCCAGGAACTTAAAGCCAGTGACTCTCTCCACCATGTCTCCTTTGATGTATAAGGGAGCAGGTTCCTCTCTCCTCTTCCTCCTGAAGTCGACGACCAGTTCTTTTGTCTTTGATGGGTTGAGTACCAGGTTGTTTTTGGTACACCAGACAGTCAGTTTTTGGACTTCATCCCTGTAGGCAGACTCGTCGTTGTTGTTTATCAGTCCCACCACAGTCGTGTCGTCCGCAAACTTGATGATCCTGTTTGTACTGTGTGTTGGTATACAGTCATAAGTGTATATTGTATACAAGATGGGACTCAGCACACAACCTTGTGGCGCTCCTGTGCTGAGCGTCAGGACTGGGTAGTAATTGGACCCCATCCTGACAGTCTGTGGGCGGTCTGTTAAAAAGTCCTTAATCCATCCGCATGTGTTTGCATTAACACCCAGATCAGACAGTTTAGCAATATAGTCGTAAATTGTATTCAATTTGTAAATAATCCATCCTTAACCTGATAAATTATATTCATTTTTTTTCTCATAGTCATGCTAACATTGATACAAACATAGCATAGGTTACAATTATAATAATTTGCTAAATTAATCAGTGCGATCACTTAGGTCACCTATGCTTGATGAGTTGTGAAGGGACTCTGTGAAACAAAAACACCTCTGCTACAGGTGCTTTGAATGTTATTTATTATACACAGCCAAGATTAACCTTTAGATATTAGTCACGTTTGTGAAATTTACCCCACAGTTCCAAAACAAAAGGATAATTTTTAACTCCAAAAACTTATCTCAGTGTAATTCTACAGGATAGCTCTTGGATTCTTAGGACCTTGCCATCCATTTCACAATGGTCCCAGGAAATGGTGGCAACTGGGATGAGCATGAAGCAAGTATATGGTGAGCTTGCATTCCATGCCTCTACCCAGTTGTCCTTTGCGTGGGATGGCTGAGAAGATGTGGCCAATTCTATCCCAAGATGAAATCCCATCTTCACAGTGAAAATACCTGCCACCATATTGTGTGGCACTATCACCATGCTTAATGGGGCAGACTCAGACAGATTTAGCAACTCAAGACTGGACAACTATGAAGTGATCTAGGAAACCAGGAAAAACACCAGGCATACCTGAGAATGAGGAATCATGTTGGTGCAGCCAAGACAGGACTACTTGAATGCAAACCAACATGAACCGCATGCAACGGACAGAGTTAAGTAAGTCCATGGCCAATGGACCAGATTTGAGTTCTGCAAGTCCTGCCACATCGAGTTGTGAATGGTGGTGGACAATTAAAACACTCACTCGAGGAAAAGGCTACACAAATATCCTGATGGTGGGCCCAAAGCGGGATGTTAATTTTTACATTGTTCTAAGTCTTTACTCATTGTGAATATGTGTAATGCAAGAAACAAGAGTTGGGCAAAATTCTGTGGGACATTCCAACTGTTCTGAGCATGATTCTTGGCAGGTACAAAGATCCAAGTGCAGGCAACTCCCAAATTGGCTGGCAGCTTATTGCCCCTGCTTTACTGACTGGCATCTGATATGTCTTGGGATAGGGACTGGACATTGGGATAGGGACTGGACATTGTGCCTTCCCCCACAGTGGTGTCCATTGTGGGGGGATGATTTTTTGTCTGTAAGGTAATCCTGTTAGTCTTTGTCCAAGATGGCTGCCGTGAAGAGAGAGTGGACGCTGGCGCGCTTTAGCTGCCGCTGCTCTCTCTTCACATTGTGTTTTTGATTTTTGTTTTTGGACTGAATTCTGTTTTTAATTTGTGTTTCTGTGATGTCTTTATTATTTATTTTATTCTGATTATATGTTTATATTTCCTGTTAACCTATGTAAGGTGTCCTTGAGATGTCTGAAAGGCGCCCAATAAATAAAATGTATTATTATTATTATTATAATGAAATATGCTGGAGATTCTCCAGCCACAGGAGAACGTGCCTTCGTCACCTGGATCAGTATTTCCATTCACTTGAAAGGAGCGATTGCCCAGGTACTTCAAGTTATTTACTTCTTTTGAATTGTTATCCAAATGGTTTTATTGAGTAAACCCTACAAATCTATTGAATACACTTGGTTTCTTTAATCAAAAACAGTAATATTCCTTAAATTTTGAACTGTTTGAAGATTGTTAATGATTTTATAACTTTTCTTGAATATTTCAGAAAGGAAGAAACAATCAAAAACATTGTCTTCTTATAGTAGGAACAAGGAACTGCAATGCTGGTTTATATAAAAGCACACAAAGTGCCGGAGTATCCCAGCATCTCTGGAGAACATGGATAGGTGACGTTTCGAGTCGCGACTCTTCTTCACTCAAGAAGGGTCGGGACTTGAAACATCACCTATCCATGTTCTTCAAATAAGTCTTTTTGCAGTTTTGGCAGTCAGTGTGATAGGCTAAGTTTTATTTTGCATTGTTGCATTCCTGCAACCTCTGCGTCAACATGAAGAACAAGCCGTGGCCAGTGAGGATGGTGTTGGCATTGACAGCAGCTTTGACCTGGCAGACCTGTGGTGGTCAAATACACACATTTTTGCTTACAGGTTAGCAGAGACTGCTCAGCTCATCATCGATGACAAAATCTAGTCTAGTAACCCTTTCAGTTTATTTTATATTCATCTGTAAAACATTCATTTAGAAAAATATCAAACCTTCACTGCTTCCAGTCCAGCTTGAATTACCGGGGCAAAGACAGTTTCACTTTCACTGGTTTCAGCAAATATTTCAGGGATCTGGTCCAATAAGCTGTATAAAAAAAATTCAAAGTTAGTGTTGATGTGACATTGAATGCTTCATCTTACTCAGTGCATTGGGCACTGTTAACACCTCAGATCCCAGTCAGGGGATACCTGCTGAATTAAATCCCTGTTCTTGGTTCTGATTATGCTCTTTCACAATAAGGACATTTCCAGAATGGTGAATTGGAATTCCTTTCCCTCTACAGATGTGGCCTGGCCCTGGTGATTTTTTTCGGCAGTTTGCTTTTAACTGGGGAATTTCAGGAGTTGTTTCCTGCTACTTTAAGGCAGGAGATTGGTCTATGTGTTCAAACCATTTAGTCGCATTTGAATCCACAATTTTCTGAAGTGAGATCTGCATAAAATGAATCACATTGACACACTTATTTTCCAAATTTCAAATAGTGACAGGTTCCAATTTAAAATAAAGTGCAGAACATTGGGAAATATAATGCACAGAGCTAGAATACACTAACCCCGAAAAAAAATGGAGTGTTTTTGTCCTGGATGTATAATGCACAATTTACTTTATGTAGCAATGTTACAAAATTTTGAGATTTAAAAAATCAAGTTTGTAATTTATCCCATCAGATAAAGCATAAAAATAAGTTTAATTTGACACCTAATTCACTTTCATATCTCAAGTATTTAAAACGTTATGGCCATTTTCATACTCGGATATTAGCATCTTGTTCCCTATTGATTTTCTATGGACATAACAAAAAAGCTGTGATCGCGTGCTGTCAAAAGGCCATAACCTTCTTAAAAATTAAGAGAACTGAATGAAATTTTCAGTTATCGTAGATTGAACCATTCTGAAACAAACATAAAATAATCGAACTTGGATGACCTGAAATTAAAGCATATAATTAGTTAGTTACCCAAGTGTAGCAAATTTCAAACTTCAATTACTAGATCTAAACATCTATCCATTTCTTAATAAATGATTAACGTTTTTAAATAGCCCAAGTGTCCAAATAATATTCATAAATAATTCACAATAAAACATGATTTTAAAATCTCATTTACATTAATTTATAGGCCAAATGGAAGGAATTTAGTGTTCAATTGCTGTAAATTAAAGTCCATTTTAAATCGGCTTTCTAGTGGGTTCCTGTGAACGCGCTGGTTTAGAACGTTCACATTGCGCTGGATTTGTGCCCTCAAATGCCCAGAAAAACACTGCGGGATATAAAGAGTCCAAAATGAGCTACTCGCTATAGAAATCTTTATATACAGGGTTCTTAAGAAGCCCCTTTTAATGTAAAAATAAGGTACATACCTTTAATTGTTTGCTTTATAAAACCCTGGGGCTGCGAGAGGTTGCGGGTTTAGAGAGTGATTTTTAAACTACTATAACTATTATACAAGGCCATAAAAACTAATAATACCTTTTGCGACGGGGTCTTTCAGCGATTTTTCGTTAATGATTTACTAGGCTGAACATTTTCGATTGCAACAGCCTAGTAAAAATCGCGTTTTAAACCCGCCCCCTCTAAACAGCGGCAAAATCGCGCACACGGGGTGGGGCAGATTCTCAGACACGATTCAGGTAGGCTTTGTAACATACCTACTTTATGTCATTTTCTTTAGGGTGCCAGCTCAGTTGCCGACATAGAACAGTACAGCAGAGGACCGGGCACCTTTGGTCTACAATCAATGCTCAGAATTGATGCCAATTAAACTATTCCCAACCACTGCCTCTCTAATGTTGCTATATTATCTGCTTCCACCACCGCCCCTGGCAGTGCATTCCAGGCATTCACCACTCTGTGCAAAGATCTTTCTTTACAAATCTCCTTCTAACGTTGCCCTCTCTGACCTTAAAGCTTTGCCCTCCAGTCTTTGACATTTACACCCTGGAAAACAATTCAGACTGTCAACCCTATCATGATTTTATATATGGATATTTTTAAGGCAGAGATAGATAGATTCTTGATTAGTACAGGTGTCAAAGGTTATGGGGAGAAGGCAGCAGAATGGGGTGAGGAGGGAGAGATAGATCAGCCATGATTGAATGGCGAAGTAGACTTGATGGGTCGGATGACCTAATTCTGCTCCCGTCACTTATGTCCTTATGCCCAATTTTATTATTTTAAATACTTAAATAATGGGGGCATGAGATTAATCCCTTGGTATCATTAGACTCCATGTTTTGTTGTTCCTATTAGGGTCTAAATGAGGCCAATAGGTGTACAATTTAATTCACTAATTCTCGTATTGGTTCGTTGAATTTCTCTGGCATCAATTCAGCAGAACCACTTTTACCAACTGGGACCAGATTCATGTGTTTCTCGTACTAGTGTATGAAAGGTAGCCCCAAAGCACAGTGCTTATTAAAAGGTTGTTGCAATTGCTAGAACTCACCTTTAAATCACTGGCTTATTATTAAATTATTCATTTATGGTTCAATTTATTTATTTTAATTAGTCCAGAGTTGGTAATATTTTAATGGATTTATAGTGGACACAGACTGAGTGGATACGTACATGCGATAAGCTGGCTATGTCAGAAGGACCTCTAAAAATTACTGATGTTTAAAGTTATTCTGCGTGTGATTATTAGCTGTGTGACATGGCCCTATTTCACATAACACAACCACCAGTTTTTTTTAATTAAATGTTCCTGAAGAATTGAAAATGTAAAAGTAAGCTAATTGTTTAAAAGTAGATTTATGAACATACTTATACACTTTGCCATGAACGGTTATATTACAAACATTAGCAAATCATAAGATTTCGATGATTGAAAATTTACAAGATGGATTCGGTGGAAAAGCTGTTCACTCAGTCTCCGAACATAACTGTGATCTGGGATCTGCAAAATTCCCAAAAAGTAACATAACAACTTAAGACAGCAAATGTTGCCAATTTTCTGCAGCATTCCCAAGTCTCCTGCAAAATTTCAGAATCAGAACCCTTAAATCACCACGATCACTCCTGGCATATTGACATTTGCTTTCCTTACAAGGAAAAGCATATCTATTTCCACTAGCCAGCCAAAATGATTTATAGCAAGAGCAAATGATCTCCATTAGTCATCAATTATGATGCCCTTGGGATGATGTTTATTAAATTGCAGCTTCATACTGTATTTTTGATATCCAAATCAGGACATAATTTATAAGGATTTTGCATTGATATTCAGTTACAATAAACAGCAACACACCAATTTAGACAAATTTGAATAAACAAATAATTTGCAAGAATCGTAATGTTGGTAATTATAAAGGATTATATTTATGCTTACTTGTGAATAACATTTTGTGATTCGTGGACATCGACAAGGAAGCCATCCAATAGCGGAACAAACATCTCTCCAGTGTCCGACACCACTAACATCTGTGGCTGTGCAAGACTGCTTTTAAGATTGTAGAAATGGAGAACCTTGTTATAAGTGACAAAGCCAACTCTAATGGCAGAAGTCTCTGCTTCATCTGCCCTGTAAAATAAGATGAGTGGAAGACAAGATTGTTAATAGTTTCAAAAACTAAAACAGACACTGCCACTTTCTGAAATCAAATAGCAAGTGTGACAATTAAAAAATGTTAAATAAAAAGCAGGGGGAGTGTGGTCTATAATAATTTGTATTTTTGTATTATCTTTAAAGTAATACTGCTTCACCACTGGCAGTGATATTGGAATGTTGCTGGTAGATTTCTGTTTTCTCATTGAGATTAAGACTGAAAGTCAATTTGACCTGCATTTCGGTTAAAGTTGGGAATGAGAACTTGGTAATTTTCTGAATCGTGCGTACATAGAAAACGACAACTTGAATTTGCTTAATAACCTCAATATAGAGTAATAACAAAAAGTTAAATCAGAGGAAAGATACAAAGAAAGGCTACAACACATTTTAAAGAAAATCTCAAATGACAAATAGAGTCAAGCTTTAGGGCAAGGGAATTCCAGAGGTGGAGGCATAAACATAAACAAAGTGAGTGAATGAATGAATGAAAACCGGCAACTAATGGACAAAGTGAATACCTAACTAAATATCTATCTATCTATCCATCTATCTATCTATATCTATCCATCTATCCATCTATCTATCATGGAAGACGAGGCGAAGAGCTGTGTGGGGTTGTAGGAGTTAACGAAAAAAGGTCATCTGGCCTTTTAAACATATAGTGAGAATGTTAAATTTGAGAGTGGGAGTTAATATCTCAGTCTGGACTAACACAATGGGACATGAAAAGGCTTTACTCTTAGCATGCTCTCTAGTTAATGAAGGGGGTTAATGAGGGTTGGCTAAAAAAACATTAGGGAACATCAAAGTCATTGATAAGGATTTCAATTCAATAAATTTAGGAAGATGAAGATGCAGGTGATTTTGCAGAATTCAATGCAGGATATCACTTTGGTAATCCAGCACAGTACTGGAGAGTTGCTATCTCTCTGATAAAATGCTAAATCCAGGCCCTAACTGCGCCGCTAGGTGGATATGGAAGACTAAAGCAGGAATCCAAAATACCCAGATCAATAATGCCCATTCCATAATCCATAAAGCAGGTTATATTTCTTGTGCATGTTTTGTTGTGTGAGAATTGGTGGCCATTTCTCTCCCTCTCATTACCCAATAAACTTCCAAAGTACTTAATTGGATAATATATCACTCTGCTACATGAAAGTGGCAAGATTTTAATTTTGTTTTATTAAAGTAAAATTTCAGTCAAAAAGTTACAAATTGGTTCTTAGAAATCTAAGCAAATGCTTGAAGACCAATAAAACTGGACATTCCATGCTTGTTCATTTCTTTTGTTTGTGTGAAGGAAACCTGATAAGTTTTCTTTTCGTGCTTTTCAGCACTGCAACCACCTTGATTTATGAGGTGCTAAACAGATTACCAGCCCATGTCTTCCCACTAAACTGTTTGCGGTGTCTTCAAGATGTGGGATAAGATCATTTTATTGGAGCCTATGCATTTTTCTGCATTTTACTGCTATTTATAAGCCAGCAGAAATGTATATTCTGTTAAAATTGAGAATAAAACATCCGTGGAGACACAATAAACTGCAGGTGCAAGAATCTTGAGCAAAACACAAAGTGCTAGAAGAACTCAGCAGTCAGGAAGACCACTCCCTCAGAGTGGTTTGCTCATTGATAGCCCAACCTGTCCTATCCCCAGTTCCTTTCCCCAGCAACGTCAGAATTTGCAGCAATTGTCCGTACACCTCCTCTCTCATTTCCATCACAGGAGCCAGCAGCTGTTCCAAGTGATTCAGTGGTTTACATGCATCGCTTCAAACCTTGTTTACTGTATTCAGTGTGGCCTCCTATACATTAGCGAGTGTAGACTAGGCGATCAAGTGTAGACTAGGCGACAGTTTCACCAAACATTTATGCTGCATCTCCCCGTTGCTAATCATTTTAATGCCCCTTCCCGTTCGCGTACCAGCTTTTTTGTCCTGGGCCTCTTCCATTGTCAGAGGCCACACGTAAACTGGAGAAACAGCACCTCATATTCCGCCTTTGTAGCTTACAACCCAACGGTATGAACATTGAATTCTCCAATTTAAAGTAATACCTTCTCAATCCCAACTTCTCTTTCCACTGCCCCCCATCACTCATCCCACGCCTCACCCCCTCCCATCACCCCCACCCATGTGTGTATAAACTTCTCCCTCCATTTCCCACCTCCTCAGTCACGCTGCTCCTTTTCCCTCCTTCATAGACTCATCTCCCATACCAGAGTCTCCATTTACCTCTCTCTCTCCCTTTCCCCTCCCACTTTTACTCAAATCTACCTCCGGCTATACATTTTACCCCTCCTCTTCAATCCTTAACTGATACCCTTTTATCTCCTTTTCGGTTCTTGCCTTTGTCACCCACTCCTCAAATCTGTCAATGAAATTCCCCTTTCCCTCACCCGTATCCACCCATCACTTGCCATGGTCTGTCCTGCCCCACCCCACTCTTTTCCAGCTTCCTCCACCCCAATTCCAATCAGTCTGAAGAGTGGTTTCAACTTTGTTTTGCTGCAGAAACATCTGTGCCTGTTTTTCTGTCTAAATTGCACACAAAATAGAATGTATTGCATATCTTGTAGCCTTTCCACTTATTTCCAGCAGAAATTGTGCAAATTTGTAAATCAATCCAGATCCTTCCTACTGCAATTAACACTGGCACATACATCAATTAACCGTTATTATCAACACATGTGATGACATCACTAACATTTATAGTTTTTGACTTCATGACAGAAATGTATCAAAAGCTCTTTACATTGTTCGCTCACAATAAACCAAGTTGGGACCCATACATAAATCAAATGGTTTTCCATGCTGGGACATCATTTTAATAAGCACCGAGTCGTGCATGTTAATTTACCTGCGATACCTTTTTGGTAGGCAGCGAGTACTGATAAAGAACACCCAACGCGCTGTGATCACAGCATGGGGTTTAATCTGCACATTGTACTGCATGGGAATCCCTAAATATGGCTTATTTTAAGTCTTTTTTTTTCCAATTACCTCTCCCCCTGATTTCCACAACCTCTCCCCCTTGTGTCTTTCACCGACCCACCACTTTTCTCAGCTCTGTGGCAGTCTGTGCATCTGTAACGCCGACCTGCTTCCATGCAGGCAATGCACGGATGAGACAGGAGCTGAAGCCCACCAAGTCAGGTCAGGTTAGTTTACTGCCAACTGTAAATATGCAAACTGGCTTCTAATGCTTCTAAAAGGAAGAAAATAGAATTGCGATTTCTCTGGTTTTGAGATACTTTTGCTGATGCATGATTTGAGCATCAGATAAAATGCAGGGCCATTCAGAGTACCAGAATCCAATCTCCAGGCTCCTTGTACAACACCAAGGGATGCACAAGGAGTAAAGAATAGCATCTGGGAAGTGAGAGGAACATTAGAAAATCCAAGAGGGAACAGAGGGAAAAGAGTAGAAAAATAAACATTAACAGCTCTTAAAACTTACAAAATGTTTCTTTTAAAACACCCTATAGAGGGTCTGGACAGATGGGTCTCAGAGGCTTCAACTGTGGGAAGCACATGTGAACGAGATATCAAAGTAAACATTCCATGTTCAATGACACCCAAGAAAGTGAGATGGTAAACACAACCCTGTCCCTCATCAACGGAGCTGCTGTACAGATGTCGGCATTCAGTTATTCCTTCATTGTACTTCAATATTCTTTTGCATTACACAGTTTTTGCACTGATCTTACATAATTCTGCTGTTTTACACTCGTTGTTGTATTCATCGTAACTGTATGTATACAGTTTAGTCTGTGAGCATCATGTGAATTTCATTACACCCTGGGTGTATGACAATAAACTAACCTGACTTTGAGATTTAGATGTAATCTAGGTGAGGAAGAAGCACTAGGCTGACTGCGAAGTACTGGCAGAAGGCTCAAAAGAAGGTTCAAATGACCAATGACATTGATTAGTATATTAACAATGAGGTATACCACTATTCTCTAAACCTAACTTCTATTTGATTTTTTAATTTGTTTGTTTCTAATATGATCTGTAAAAACTGCAATGATCTAGCAAAGTTAGTACGCTAGCAGTAAAACATTTTGAAGATCTAGTTATTGCATACATGTTGGCATATGTAAACACCTTACATGGTAAGCCTCTTGTATTTAATGATTGTGTCAAATCCAACCAATCTGTTTTACCTTGGTAACTTATCTAGCAGAGTCTTCAGCTCCTCACATATTAGCTTGACGCAGCCATTTTTGATGCTGCTGTATGACACATCGATCATGAAGATGAAGGCTGGTGGAGCAGGGGGCTTGTTGTTCTGTAAACAAAAAGAGATAAGTGAACAAAAAGCAAACTATAAACAATCTTACTTTAACAACCTGCCCCCAGATGATGGTGTGAGGTTCCAGGTATTTTATGGTCAAGGCATATTGGGTCACTGAGTATAAATAGATATTCTAGAGGCGGTATTGAAAGTACATTTGTTAAAATAAATAGGAGATTTATTACTGAAGAAACAGCAGGCAAGTATATATCTCATAAAAACACTGAATTAAGGTGATTTGTTAAACCCTGAGGACTTCTCAAACTGCCGTGCAACCAATAGGTTACTTTTGATCTTTTAGGGGCCGCCAATATTCCTGGCAATGACTCATTGATATCTCAGGTACTATGTCAATGTTTCAGGTCATCTGAACTTCAATATCTCAAGTGCCAATCCTGCAATGGTTCAGCCCCCACACTCCAATGTTCCTGGTGCCCTGACCCTCCTATGTCTCAAGCCCTTTCACCATTCAATATCTCCGCTCCCGCCCCCCCCCCCCCCCCCCCCCCCCACTTGCCCATCCTCCAATTCGCATAGCACTGACTCTCCTATACCAGCAAATCCCTCACGATCTACAATGTTTCAGGATTCCAGCCCTCTGATTCAGATTAGTTTATTGTCATATACACTAGGGTGCAATGAAATTCCTTGTTCACTTAACACATAGTGGTATTAAATACAATTGTGATGGTATTCAAAGCTCTACCAACTTAATCCCATTTTATGGCCTGAGGATAACTGTCGGTCATGGCTCTTCATGTATTCATTATAGTTCTTTTATTTAAATGAGGGTTTCCACATCCACCTTCCTACTGACAGTGAGCTCATGACAGCTACACTTTTTCTCATGTTCCTCTAATAAATGAAAACTTTTCCTCATTTTCCTCTAATCCTGTAGATTACTTTAAATCTATTCTCCTTGGTTTCTGCTTACTATTTTCTGGGAAATAGGCCCATCCTATTTACTCTCCAAAGGCACCTGATAATTTAATATACCCAAGTTGTCTCCTGTCAGCTTCCCCGTTCCAAAAAGAACAACCCTAATTTATCTCACCTTTCCTCATTACCAAAATATTGCAATCTTAGTAGCACCTTTATAAATCTCCTCATCACCCTCTCCACTATGATCACATTATTCTTCTGATAAGATGACCTGACCTTTGTGCAGTAATCAAGCTGCAATGAGATTGTGTTCAAGTTTATTTAACATCTGTTCCTTGACAAATAAAGGAGAGAATCCCATATATCTTTCTGGTTTTAACCACCTTATTGGTCTACCCATACCTTTGAGGAATTGTGAATATTTTCCACTCCAAAGCATACTCAATATATTCCCATTTACTGTGTATTTGTTTGCCACAAGTAATACAAAACATTTTAGATGAATTCAGGTTTGGAAATGGAAAGTAGCAGCAGGCTCAGCCTAGCTTTATTGGGGTTTGCTTTTATGCAATGCTTCCTGTGTCATTTTCTTTGCAGATATTCTGCAGAAAATCAGATGTCAACATCAGGCATGTGTTTTTATTTCTAATGATTTAATAGTCAATTCCTGCCAAATTCTAGCATGTATTCTTTATCCAGCAGGACCATGTAATATATGAGAAAATAGATAGTTTCTTGGACCTAGACCATTTTATAGTCACATTTGATATCGGCATTTTGTTTAAAAAATATATAAAGGTACTCATAAAGACAAAGGTCAGGCCAGGCACAATAGCTAAGTTCTTTGAATGGATGAGGTAATCAGATAGAGTGCCCTGGGGTTGCAGAGGGAAGTGGCAGGGGATGGTTTCATGAATCTTTTACTCAATTATATTTGCTAATAAACACTGGATGTCAGTTCTGCTTTAGCAGAACCAAGGCCCAATTCTACAAAATATCCCGCGTGGAAATGTTTAATATAATTGATTATTAGATGGACAGTTAAATGTTTATATGATTGAAATGATAGTGTATTCACTACAATAAAAAAAAAAGCAAAGTAAATCTGTCCTGATTGTTGGCTGAAGAGCTTCAGTGCATCATTGGTGTATTGTCAGCCTGTAACTCAGAGTGAGATGACAGATACATTTTCTGAATTCAGCTGTAATATGTTCCATCTGCAATCACTTGACTTCATATTCACTTTGCACACATACCCCAAGCTACGATGTCTCTATTAATTTACAAATGGCACCCTTTCAAGTAGAAAAGAGTTAGACATGTCTGGGGCTCATTAGCAATGAACGGAAAAAAAAGGCAACTACAGAAAAGGTAACTCAAGTGAAAGGTTATATATATATATCTGCACTTTGCCGGGACGGAGGGATCGAGGTGTTTCAAGATTATTTGACCATCAGTTCTGGTTTATGAGTTGCACTTTGTAAATTAACGTGGGTCATTGGGGGTTTGGAAGGGCAGGGGGGGGGTGGGGGGGAGAGGGGAACCAAGCCAAAGAAGTTCAGGTTTTATAATCTGTTCCTAATAAACGAATGCAAATAAACCAGTGAGCCAAAATAAATCCAAAATTAACAGCTGGAGAATTTACATGTAATGCATATTCCTACAAATACGAGTCTTAAAGTGAACGTCAGGAATTGTTGGTGAAAATCAGCATTAATTTAGATATACGAGGTGCTGCATAACAAAATAACTCTAAACAACAATACACTATGTCGGATCCTGAAAACAAGTAATTAAGATTAACAATTTCTAAGTAATTAGGGGCCAACTGTGTAGGAAGGAACTGCAGATGCTGGTTTAAACCAAAGATAGACACAAAAAGCTGGAGTAACTCAGTGGGGCAGGCGGCATCTCTGGAGAGAAGGAATGTTTGAGTTTGAAGAAGGGTGTCAATCCGAAACGTCACCCAGAGATGCCGCCTGCCCTGCTGAGTTACTCCAACTTTTTGTGCCTATTTAAGGACCAACTATTGGGTTATATCTGACTTTTAGTGGAAATAGTTATTCATTAATCACATCTCATTCCTTGCCAGAAAACAAACCTATAAATCATTTTCACAACGTCCATCTACTGTGACAGTAAAATGGTAAGGAGTGGGACATCACGCTCATTTGACATTCCCTGTATTCAGTTAGATCATGCAACTATGACAACTGATACAAGAATACTTTTATTTAAATGAAACTATTTATATAGAAGCACTAGGTTGGTTATTAAACAAAAAAACCCCAACGAGAATTAATAAACTAGGAGCCTTGCACTGCATATCATGTAGCAATGTGGGAAAACATTTTATAAATCATTTGTACTTACTTTGCAGTAATCTAAAGTCGCCACAAACTCATAGGATCCAAGAGACAACTCTGGCTTGTCGTAATGATCCAACCTCCTGCCAATGTGATCCAAGTGTTGAAAATAGAATGGGGGGACTACAGAAGGAAAAACATAAAACAATATTTAAAATGACTAAATGGCAGATACAGAATGAATAGAGGAAGAATGGTGGAGTACATGCCCCAATCAGCATCAACGGTATGGAAATGGAATTGGATGAGAGTACACTCTTGAGTTGCATCACAGCTTGGTTTGGAAACAGCTCTGCTCAAGACCGCATGAAATTGCCACGAGTTGTAGATGTAGCCTAGTCCATCACACGGACGAGACTTCCCACAATCGACTGCATCTACATTTCATGCTGCCTCAGAAAAGCAGCCAACATAATCAAAGTCTTGACCCACCCCAGTCATTCCCTCTTCTCCCTGCTCCCATCTGGCAAAAGGTACAGATACTTGAAAGCACATACCGCCAGACTCATGAATAGTGCTTCCACTCTGTTGTCAGGCTTCTGTTTGTCCCCAAGCCAGAGTACTGTCCAATTCACCACTATTTCATTGTGAACATTGGACTTTGTCTATGGAACTGATGCGCTACAATGTGCTGTAATGCTGAGAACTATATTCTGCACTCTGTATTTTCCACTTTGCTCTATCTATTGGACTTGAGTTTGACCTGACTGTATCTGATATGTTTGGATAGCAAGTAAAAGAAAGATTTTCATTCAACCGCAGTATATATTACAATAAGAAACTTGGGGGAGTCCAGAACCGGGGGCCACAGTTTAAGAATAAGGGGTAAGCCATTTAGAACGGAAATGAGGAAACACTTTTTCACACAGAGATTTGTGTCTGTGGAATTCTCTGCCTCAGAGGGCAGTGGAGGCCTGATCTCTGTATGCTTTCAAGAAAGAGCTAGATAGGGCTCTTGAAAATAGCAGAGTTAGGGGATATGGGGAGAAGGCAGGAACGGGGTACTGATTGTGGTTGATCAGCCATGATCACATTGAATGGTGGTGCTGGCTTGAAGGGCCGCATGGCCTACTCCTGCACCTATTGTCTATTACAATAATAAATCTAAGCCTAAACCTAATAAGAATATAATGGGCTGAGTTTCTTCTATTCCTTTCAAATTTTATGTTTTCTATGATTGGAAAAAAAAAGTATGGTGTTTGATGAATGTTTAATATCACAGCCAAATAAGATTTTGAATGATAACTTACAATTGCGAAATTAGCGTGTAGAAAGGAACTGCTGATGCTGGTTTATACCGAAGATGGACAAAAAGTGCTGGAGTAACTCAGCAGGTCAGGCAGCATCCCCAGCGAAAACGAAAGGCTAATGTTTTTGGTCGGGACCATTCCTCAATTAAGATTAAGCAATGAGACCAATGATTTTATTTCAAGGTTTCTTTTAAACACAGCTGATGAGTTAATTAGGCTATGGAGTTCCAACCCTGTAAAAACGTATTTGGCTAACACAAAAGAAACCTGAGATAACATATGAATCTTATGTGTCTTGAACTGAATAGGATCTACCAGTCACTGTAACAAGAGCCTGAGGGATGAGTTGCCGGATCTTTAGAAAATGCCACTAATTAGCCTAACCTTCAAAGCGTACTGCTAGTCGCAAAGCAGAAAATCAATGATGGAGTCGGAAGTTAAACTCTATAAACATGGTAATGTGTGGGTTGGCTCCAGGAAAATAGCTAAGAATTCTAAAAGCCTGAATTATTACTAGAATGGGGAATGTGTCCCCACATTGACCTGCACAAAACTACTGGTGCATACTATATGGTTGACATGGATAAATAATAGGACACAAAGTGCTGGAGTAACTCAGCAGCTCAAGCAGTCTCTCTGGAGAGCATAGCTGGATGACATTTCAGGTTGGGTCCCTTCTTCAGACTGGCAGAAGGGTCTGAAAAAGGGTCCCAACCTGAAAACATCACCTGTCCCAGTTCTCCAGAGAATCTGTTTGAACCGCTGAGTTACTCCAGCAAGTTGTGTCCTTTTGTGTAAACCAGCATCTGCAGTTCCTTATTTCTTGTGGATAACCCATAGATTCTTCTTTCCAATGTCACTGACACCCAAAGAACAAACACAGGAGTATAAGATTGCACAGGGGAAGATTTTGCCTTGTGCCTTTGCTGGTAATCTTTTCAGTGTAGGATAATGAAAACAATTAATGTGTATTAACAGCTACCAAGGATAAAGCCCTGTTACACCAGGCAGCAATGGCATTATAGCTTCCATTTTTATTCTGGCACATGTAACAGAACAATATCCACTGGACTTTCATCATGAAAGGGACCTAATCTCTAACAGATTGGGGATCATTGATGGAAGCACTGCTCAATGTTCCCAATAATTTTGCAGCAAGACTATTAAGCAATTAGAAAATATCTAATTTCTGATGTAAGCCACCTGCATTGCATTGTAATTTGATCAATCAAAATGAGTATGTGTATGGCTGGATGTTGGGCGTGAGGCGATGGCTTAGGGTCGGAGAGGAGAATCTTATCTATCTATTAACTCTTGTAAACTAGTCTGATTTCATTTCCAATTAGTCTGTCTACGTGAATTAAACCTGTACCACCCTAATCAAGTGAAACAATGATCTTTTGTGAAAAAACATGTTTGAAGGCATAACTTTGACAAGCTTTTTCAGACAGCTTCTGTTTTCAAAAATATTGCATTGGTGATCAGTAACAAGTTTGGTACCAATGAAGAAGAAGCTCTTGCAGTTCGAGAATGTTATGGAATTGAATCTGAGATCCGAATTGCCAATGGCCCTGTGGGCTTGAAGAATTCCGACATCTAAACAAAATAAATGCTCTAAAAGTCTGTGAACACAAAATAAAAACTGAAAACGGAGACTTAATATGTATTTTCAAAATATCAATTCAAGGGAGTGTGAATGACTTTCTTTTTATTGAAAAGTGACTCAGAATTAGGATGAATTTCTTTATGCCAAGTGTAATGGGACTTTGGCAACAAGACATGATAAGAGAAGACACTATCCAAATGATAACTGGCATGTAAAGAACTACAACGTATTGTGGTACAGAATAGTAGAATGCATAGATGAGTGTCTTAAGTTAGCTGTATTAGAGGGAACAAAAGCTGGACAACTAAATAATATTGTTGAACATCGAATAAAGGTACCCCACAGATAGGTCTCCTGACTGTGTCTTCCTGTGGAAAGATGTTTGGCTTGCGGGATAAAAAAGTATTCCTGCATTATGATAGATGAAAGAAAAACAGTTGCAAAGCAAGTCAGAACGATGGATGAAATGCAAACTAATTAGAGATATAAATTAGAGTTCAGCTGGTGGAGTAATATTAAAATAATAGAGTTGGCAGAAAATAATGCAGAAATTGCAATGAGCAAGAGATTGCAGGAAAGTGAGGTAGTTACATGCCATGTTAAAAAAAAATCTTTTGGGAAATCTGAATAGTTACTTCCAGATGGCGAAGGAATGGTTGAAATAATACTCCAATAAAAACTTTAGAAACTTTTTGGAAGCATTTTACAGTTAAACTGCTTTGCCCAAAAATAATAAAAAGTCACAAAGTGCTGGAGTAACTCAATAGATCAGGCAGCATCATATCTGGAGGACATGGATAGGTGACGTTTCAGGTCGGGATCATTTTTCATACCGAAGATGGGTCCCAACCCGAAATGTCAACTATCCATTCTCTCCAGATGTCATACCTGACCTGCTGAGTTACTTCAGCACCATGTGATTTTTCTTGTAAACCAGCATTTGCAGTTCCTTATGTCTTCACTGTCCAAATATAAAGCTGTTATACTTTGTCTATTCCACATGGGTAATAAAGTTGATATTTAATAGATGAGTGGGGATTCTTGCCAATCAACAGCAGGACTTTGCTTTAGTGAGAGTCCCAGGAGACAGAAGCTCAAACTGAAGCCACTCATCCTGACATCCCTTCAACCTTTGCGGTCTGCATTGAGGCAGTAACATTGAGATGTTGGAGGTTGGGGAATTCATTTCCTATCATCACAACATGTTCATTGGTAAATTGGTATCTACCATATAGTTGGGCTCCTTGAAGGCAAACCCACAGTGCAAATTGCATCACAACCGTTGTTTAAGGTGCACTTTGAAAGTTTGCTCTGCTTCAGTTTGCACCAATAAATGATCTGTGAGGCTACATATTTCTGGATACATCAATGTATAAAGGTTGAGAGGAAACCAAATATAATGGGATGGATTGCAAGTGCATTTGTTACCAGGAGGTGACAATCACATTTAAATTGTCACATAGTCTATGTGCCATATACTCACATTGGGAAAGCAATCTTAGAAACCTAACACCCAAAAAGGACAATCTTTTTCTGGACTTATTGGAGCAAAATCAACAAATCACCTTCCAAGGAGGATTTTCTATAGAAGTCATCAGCTGTCAGGACTTGCTGTACCAACACTTTAATGGACAAAGGTAGACACAAAGTGCTGGAGTAACTCAGCCAGTCAGGCAGCATCTCTGGAGAGAATGAACATGTGATATTTCAAGTCGGAACCCTTGTTCAGACTAATTGGGCAGCTTAAACTAAAATATCGGGGGATTCAATGAGTTTCATAACATTACCAAGCAACTAACACTATCCCACCTGCTACCTTCTATTCAATCTCCTGGAAATGGTTTCAAGGCCACTAAATAGCAACCTCAGCTGGTAGCTGCAGTGGGATGTCGATACAGACATATCTTGACCAGCAAGTCATTATGAACCATTAGCTTGATTGAGGTTGGGAGTTCATGGGAAAGTGACAAAGGAATAAACCATTGCACCTGAAAGCTGGGCCCTAAATCTCACTGTGGTGCTAAAAAAAATTCCTCTTGGAGTATCACTGGAACCTATGGTGAATTTGAAAGAATTTCCAAATTATCCCTCCTCATTTCTACCAAAAGTAGCTTAAACACAGATCAAATATTCACAATTGCACAAATGTAGTGATTTTATATTAAACAAGACCAAGGGGGACCCGTTGGGTCCCGTCGCCGAGGGAGGGGGGGGAGGGGAGATGGGGGCAAAGGGGAGGGGGGGGTGGGAGTGGGAGGGGAGGGGGAGTGGGGCTGGGGGGGGGGGGGGGGGAAGGGTGGGGGGGGGAGGGTGCGGGGGGGTGGGGGAGGGTGCGCCGTCACACACAAAGCACCCCCACACACACAGGAGGGGAGCGGGGGGGGGGGGTAAGAGGGGGAGTGAGGAGGGTGGAGGGGATAAGGGAGAGTGAGGGGGGGGAGGGAGAAGGGGGGGGGGGGGAGAAGAAGGGGGGGGAAGGGGAGAAGGGGAGAGGGGGGGGGGGGGGAGAGAGGGGGGAAAGGGGGAAGGGGGGGGATGGGGGGGATGAGAGAGAGAAAGGGGGGGAAAGGGGGGGGAGAGAGAAAAGGGGGGGGGAGAGAGAAAAGGGGGGGGGAGAGAGAGAAAAGGGGGAGAGAGAGGAAGGGGGGGGAGGGGGAGAGAGAAAGGGGGGGGGAGAGAGAAAAGGGGGGGAGAGAGAGAAAAGGGGGGGGGAGAGAGAGAAAAGGGGGGGGGGAGAGAGAAAAGGGGGGGGGGAGAGAAAAGGGGGGGGGGGAGAGAGAAAAAGGGGGGGGGAGAGAGAAAAAGGGGGGGAGAGAGAAAAGGGGGGGGGAGAGAAAAGGGGGGGGAGAGAGGAAAGGGGGGGGAGAGAGGAAAGAGAAAAGGGGGGAGAGAGAAAGGGGGGGGGGAGAGAAAAGGGGAGAAAAAGGGGGAGAGAGAGAAAAAGGGGGGAAGAGAGAAAAGGGGGGGAGAGAGAAAAGGGGGGGAGAGAGGAGAGAAAAGGGGAGAAGAGAGAAAGGGGAGAGAGAGAGAAAGGGGAGAGAGAGAGAAAGGGGAGGGGAGAGAGAAAAGGGGGAGAAGAGAGAAAGGGGGGAAGAGAGAAAGGGGGGAAGAGAGAAAGGGGGAGAAGAGAGAAGGGGGGGAAGAGAGAAGGGGGGGGGAGAGAGAGAAGGGGGGGAAGAGAGAAAGGGGGGGAAGAGAGAAAGGGGGGAAGAGAGAAAGGGGGGAAGAGAGAAAGGGGAGAAGAGAGAAGGGGGGGGAAGAGAGGGGGGGGGGAAGAGAGGAGGGGGGGAAGAGAGGAGGGGGGGGAAGAGAGGGGGGGGGGGAAGAGAGGGGGGGGGAAGGGGGGGAAGAGAGGAGGGGGGGGAAGAGAGGAGGGGGGGAAGAGAGGAGGGGGGGGAAGAGAGGAGGGGGGGAAGAGAGGAGGGGGGGAAGAGAGGAGGGGGGGAAGAGAGGAGGGGGGGAAGAGAGAGGGAGGGGGGGAAGAGAGGAGGGGGGGGAAGAGAGAGAGGGGGGGGGGGGAAGAGAGGGGGGGGGGGGGAAGAGAGGAGGGGGGGGGAAGAGAGGAGGGGGGGGGAAAGAGAGGAGGGGGGGAAGAGAGGAGGGGGGGGGAAGAGAGGAGGGGGGGGGGAAGAGAGGAGGGGGGGGGGGAGAGAGGAGGAGGGGGGGGGGGGAAGAGAGGAGGGGGGGGAAGAGAGGAGGGGGGGGGGGAAGAGAGGAGGGGGGGGGAGGAGGGGGGGGAAGAGAGGGGGGGGGAAGAGAGGAGGAGGGGGGGGGGGGGGGAAGAGAGGAGGGGGGGGGGAGGGAGAGAGGAGGGAGGGGGGGGGGAAGAGAGGAGGGGAGGGAGAGAGTACAGGGCCCGACTCGGTGAAGTTTGAATGTTCTCTTCACGGCCTCATGACTTTTTTCTGTGTGCTCCTGTTTCCTCATACATCCATCCTAAAGACAGCTGGCGGTTTGGTTAATTGACCGGTGTGATTACTCTTGGTGTAATTGTGAGCTGGGAGAACCAGGGTGTGTTAATGGGCACCTGGGGACAATAGACTGTGGTGAAATAGCTTGGAGAATGGGAATGATGAGATTGCTCTGAGAGCTGGTGTTAACTTGATGGGCCAAATGAGGGAGAGAATAATTGGGGACCTCTGTCTTAAAAGGGAGTGCGGAACAGGATTGGCAACTGCCCTGCAGTATTGTGGCCATCTGTCCCAATATGGTGACTAAACATCCCAAAAGTTGATCTGGAGATATGGGAGGCAAAAAAGGAGGGAGAAAAATTCAGACCTAAAAACAGAATACCATAACCATATATATAATAGATACAGGGAACACCTCTTAATCTTCACAGATGGATCATAGGACCCAGTAGCTGAAACAACAGGGGCAGCTGTGGTAGTGCAAGGGATGAATGTTGAGATTTGCAAAAGAACAAATAACTATTTGGCAGTATATACAGTGGAACTGTACGCTATTTTGATGGCAGTTCGGTGGATAGAACAGGTGCAACCATGCAAAATATTAATTTGTAGCGACTCATTGTCTGCAATCCAGAGTGTTGGGTCTGGTGCATCCCATAGGTGGCCTGACCTAGTGTATGAAATTCTACTACTATTAAGCCAAGTGACAAGGAAGGGCAGTGACGTGACTTTGTTGTGGGTCCCAGCACACATTGGTGTGCTAGGAAATGAAAAAGTGGATAAATTAGCAAAAGAGGCCGTTAAAAAAGAGAACATAGAGGTAAACCTACAATTATCCAAATCTGAAGGAAGACACATTGTGTGGAAGAAAATAAATCAGGAATGGCAACAATACTGGGAACAGGAGACAAAGGGGAGACACCTCTATTCGCTACAAAACAGAGTGGGCATTACAGCAAGAAGAGGGGGGAACAGGAGAGAATAGGTAGTATTAGCAAGATTGAGGATAGGACACACCCACCTGAACAGCACATTAAAAATGTTGGGAAAACACCCTACTGGGATGTGTGAGGAATGTCATCAGCCGGAAACAGTTCAGCATGCTCTAGTTGCATGTAGAAGATATGCAACAGAAAGAAGAGTTTTGATCAATGAAATGAAGAAAATTGGAATGACAGATATATCAGAAAAGAACATTCTAGAGTATGGAGGGGAAGGAAAAGGAGTAAATTTGTTGTTTAATTTCTTGAGGGCCTCTGGCCTTATAAAAAGGATATAAAGTAAAGACACGAGGACTGTGGAGTGAAGCCAGAAGGTGGCAGCAATGCAACATTGTGGATGCCGGCTGCCGTAAAACTCCAAAGAAGAAGAAGGATTGGCAACTAGAGCCTTGTGGCGAAGAGGGGAGAAAGATTGCAACGGCAGTTTATACCCCAGCGGCATGAACATTGACCTCCAATTTCAGGTAGCCCTCACTGTCCCCTCCCCTTCTCAGTTCTCCTTCAGCCCCCTGGCTCCTCCTCTTCCTTTCTTCTTCCCGCCCCCAGCCTACCTCAATCTGAAGAACTGTTTTTGGCCCGAAACATTGCCTATTTCCTTCGCTCCATAGATGCTGCCGCACCCGCTGAGTTTCTCCAGCACTTTTGTCTACCTTATATAACATGCTAATCCTTTGATAGCATTTATTTCACAGTTATGGTGTAATGTAAATGCGTAGGAAAGAACTGCAGATGCTGGTTTAAATGGAAGATAGACACAAAATGCTGGAGTAACTCAGCGGGAAAGGCAGCATCTATGACATTTCAGGTCGAGACTCTTCTTCAGACCCAAAGGATCTCGACCTGAAACGTCACCCATTCCTTCTCTCCAGAGATGCTGCCTGTCCCGCTGAGTTACTCCAGCATTTTGTATCTATCTTTGCATAACTCTCTGTGCATATTGTAGTCTGCTTTTCATGATTTTAGAAACATGTCAATATTCTCACTAAGTACCACATATATTAGCTCTTGAATTTTGTAGAGTGGCAGAAGGAAGAAAGATATTAAGATTCAGAGTTAACAAGCTTACTTTATAAGGGAAAGGGTCATAATGATCCAACTGAATAAAATCCAATTTAAGTAATGTGTTCCAGTCAAACAGTTTTGGCAACATACTCGGAAAATAGCCAAACACTTTAAACCACTTAATCCCAGCTCACACACTCCGCCAATCTTTCTTTGAACAAATAAGGTTTGATTTCATCAGAGGGAATGCAGTGACGTTCATGCAGAAATCAAACAAGGCAATAAAAAAAAAAAATCAGTTCCACGTATCTAGTTGGTTTGATGGAATAAAATGCATGCAGTGTTCTTGTAAAAAAGGCAGAATAAAAATAATTTCTAAATGTGCCCGAGAAAAAAAAAAAATTCTTGGTTAATTAAATGCTTTCAGAATTAAGCCTCTTGGCCCTAAACAAGCATACATTTCCAACTATTTACAGAATTACTAAATCTCCTTTAGTGTTAAATATAGTAAGTTAGGTAAGCAGTATTCAATTAGGCCTGTACATTAAACCATGCAATTAAAACACACTATTCAGAAAGAAACAAAGGAGTGTCCATTTTAAAGCCACAATATCAAATGCTTTAACTGAATGCAGAATGGGAAGAGTGAATTTAATTACAGAATTGAGACGTTTCTCCAGATTTCACAACACCCTTGATGGCCAATGAAGTCCATGATTCCTCCTGTGATTTAACTGAGAGTCATTGCAAACACTAACTACTCCTGACCACTGAATGAGCCAATTCTAGACAGCTGTGTGGCTTCAACAGCTCATGTGAATACGCTGAAGAACCCGGGAGCTACAGTTCAGGTAAGCTTCAGGCTGTTTAACATTTCTGCTTGAAAATGGGGCCCAAAACTAGTTCTTATAGAACTGCCTATTAGTAAAATTAATTGTTACCATAATGGAGAATCATTCAGCCCATTTACTGCATGACAACTGCCAGCAGAATAATCCCACCAACTGGGTTTAGATACAACTAAAGTGATCATCGTTGGTCGGCGTGGAGTCGGTGGGACGAAGGGGCTGTTTCTCTAAACTAACCTAAAGTTCCATTCCTCTCCCTATTTTGTTGTAACTGCAATTTATTCTTGCTCTAAAGACCATATGGTAAAACTTTTGAGAGCTGAATAAGAATTGTTCCAACAATATCAATTTCATTTCCTTCAGCCATTAGGGACCCAGAAATCGGTGCTGTGTTGGAGGTGTTATTGTGAGGTTAATGATGGCAAGAAAATAAAATGAATTACCAACCTTCATTGACACAGCTGCAGAATCCACACTGGTACTTCCGTCCCCCTTCAATGAACTGCATTAATGGAGACATGTAGGCCTTACATCTGTTACAACGAATGGGTCCAGTCTCACCATGGTTTACAACACAGATTGGTGCCTATTAAAATGAAGAAAAAAAAAATTGGTAATGTTTAAATCAAACTCGTACCATGTGTAGAGAAGTAATCGGCTTAGATTTTATAAGTAGGATTCCTATTTTATTACATGTATTGTACATAGGAAATATTTCCCCAAGTTAACTAATCCATTGCAAATCAATTTATTAGTAATGGAACTAGACATTTTTAATGGTAATTCACATATCCCATTAAAACGTATACATTCAGACTAAAATATTTGGTTCAGATTAACACTGCAATATAAACCAGATGGGATGGTGATGACGTTGACAAGAATGAAAGTATTTTCCAAGCTGTTACAAACCGTCACTGGCATACCCACCAAAGAAACAAATAATAATGAAATCAAACAAACCAACCTGCACACAAAACTATTCCAATGTCTGACCTATTTCCTTTACTTGGTCTCAACAACCTTCTCCTCTCGCCTCTATAAGGCATTGAATGTTCACAGAGATATGCTTCTAACAGCCTGCTTTGTTACTATCCAGAACTCTCATCTAGTTATTTACATGTTTGTGATAAACTATTTTGCCGAGAGGTGGCAACAGTGCGAAGATCATTTGTATTCTCCCACTGTATACACACAGCCAATTTCAGAAAAGCTTCACATAGTTGTAGCTTGATCTTTTTCTCCTTAAACCAATGCCAGTTAGTCCGACTGTAAAATCATTAGATTTGAGATTAATTCCATCATCATACAAGCACAAGGCCGTTTAATTTAATTTATAGGTAACATAGAAACATAGAAAATATGTGCAGGAGTAGGCCATTTGGCCCTTCGAGCCTGCACCACCATTCAATATGGTCATGGCTGATCATCTAACTCAGTATCCTGTACCTGCCTTCTCTCCATACCCTCTGATCCCTTTAGCCACAAGGGCCACATCTAAGGATGGAAGTCAGTGGGGTTGAATGGGTGATTAAGGATAATGTTCTCCCATGTCCTAAATGTCCTAATCTCCAACCCAACTCTTACCCACATAAGGCACTGGTCCCTGTTCACTCCCAATTTAAAAAAAAAACAAAAAAAAAAACAAGTTCCTAATATTTCTCCCCTCTTCTCCACAAGGCTCTAGTTGCCAATTCTGTTCCCCACTCCCATTTAAGACAGAGGTCCCCGATTATTCTCTCCCTCATTTGGCCCATCAAGTTAACACCAGCTCTTCGAGCAATCTCATCATTCCCATTCTCCAAGCTATTTCACTACAGTCTATTCTCCCCAGGTGCCCATTAACACACCCTGGTTCTCCCAGCACACATTTACACCAAGAGTAATCACACTGGTCAATTAACCAAACCGCCAGCTGTCTTTAGGATGGATGTATGAGGAAACAGGAGCACACAGAAAAAAATTCATGAGGCCATGAAGAGAACATTCAAACTTCACCGAGTCAGCACCAGAGGTCAGAATCAAACCCTGGTCGTTGGAGCTGTGAGACAGTGTTGCTCCCTGCAGCAGCCACATGCCCACCTCTCTCACTCCAAATCAAGGAATAAGCCTCTGCATTGCATAGTTTCAATGGTTCTCCTTGTTCCCCATTCTAAGCTTGTCCACTATAGAGGGCTTCACTGGCTCTCTCCTCACCAAGCCTGATCAGGTCAATATGCTCTTGCCGTCATAACCCCTTGAACTCAGTCTCCAATTACTCAGCTGAACAACACATTTTCTGTCTCTAGAGTGGATGAATAGCACCCAGAGCCTCAGCTAATTCTGCTATGGGGGAATTAACAATCCAAAAAGCTACTGATACAACAGCCATCCAGTGGAAAATAACATTATTTACATCAGCTGAGGATTTCCAAATAACCCCTTTTGTATTTGTAGACCTCTATTATTCAAACCAAGGACACTGTGCAATCTAAACATCATTTAAACAGCGAACACGCATGTATTATACATTACTGGAGAGTATTTATCACATCGTACATTGTGATCCTGATCGAGACCTACATAGAAAATGGACTGTCTTGGTGCCATTAGCAGCCAATGAAGCTGTACCAATTTTTGCACTTGTCAGACATAACACCGTATCACATTGCAGAGAATAACTATTTAACAAGTTTAAAACTGGAACACTGTTCAAAATTGCCAAAAGATCTCCTAAGTAGATGGCTGTTAAGTGTTGGCAAGACTCCATTATGACCACCAGTTGCAGACATTTCTTTAGTCCCATAATTTTCAGGGAACAAAACACCTGCATTCAGCATTTGTCACAATTATATAATTACATGATTATTAATTCACTAACATCACATCCAGAAAGCAAAATATTGCATTTCATTGATTTTTGCAACGGGATGTCTGTAACTACTGCATCAAAATGTGTTTATTATACAATCGAGCAACAGTACTTGAAGCAAGACTAGTGCAAGTGGAACGGCTCTCCAGGTGAATCTTCTGTTCTTTTTATAACACTTTGGAACCGTCCTTTCGGGCATATTTAACACCTATAATTAAAGTGGGTGGCACAGCAGCAGAGTTGTTGCTTTACAGCGCCAGAGACCCGGGTTCGATCCTGACTATGGGTGCTGTCTGTACGGCGTTAGCACATTCTCCTTGCCACTGCGTGACTTTCCTCCGGGTGCTCTGATTTTCTCCCACATGCCAAAGACATGCTTGTTTGTAGGTTAATTGGCTTCTGTAAATTGTCCCTAGTGTGTAGGATAGAACATAGGGTGAGTGTAGGTCGATGCGAACTTGGTGGGCTGAAGGGCCTATTTCCACGCTGTATCTCTAAACTAAACTAAACCTCAAGAGAGATGATCAGCCTGAGGAGGGAGCATCACATAAACCATTTAGCTCAAAATGATCTGGAACATGTGGAAATGACAATGGGGAAATAAGATCCTGCTCACCAGGGAACCAGCCCACATCCTCCTACAGCTGTCCTATCCCAGGAACTGTATCTCCCCAGGTCTATATCTGAATACTGTACAAAATCTGGAAACAACCAAAAACAAGTACAATATAAACATCTAGGCAGTACTGCTTGGCAATTCATCAAAGCTGCAATTAATCACAGATACACAAGAATGTTAGATGTTTCTGGAGATGAGGGTTTAAACAGGAATGACAGGGGGATGGGAACCAGAGGGGAAGGTCAGCAAAAGGAAGGACCGATGGGAAGGTAGAGGTTATGACCAGTAAGTCTCAAGGGAAGAACAGGGAGGGAGAGGTTAAGGAATATGGTGAATCTGATAGGCTGAAGTGTGTTTATTTCAATGCAGGGAGTATCATAGGAAAAGCTGAAGAACCTGGAGCCTGGTTCAGTGCTTGTGATTATGATGTTGTGGTCAATGCGGGGAATGTTTTGGGGGATATACAACTGCAACTCAACGTTCCCTGGTTTTGATGTTTCAGATGTAATAGAGAGCAAGGCAAAGAGGAGGAGGAGTTTCTCTACAAATTGGAGATAATGTCATAGCGGCACTTAGAGAGAACATAATAATAATAATCTTTATTGTCATTGTACAAGACAACGGAATTTTGTTGGAGCAGTCCTCCAGCTGCACAGGAATATCAGTATAAAATACGTTTAAAAAAGAACTATTAAAAAAATTAGACTATAAACATATATGAGTATGGGCGGGTGTGTGAGAGAGAGAGAGGGGGGGAATCAGTGTGGGAGGGGGATAGAGTTCAGTAGTGTCACAGCTCTATGGTAGAAGCTGTTTTTTAGTCTTGTCGTGTGGGCGCTCAGTGTCCTGTATCGTCTTCCTGAGGGCAGGGGGGTGAAGAGGCAGTGTCCAGGCTGTGTGCTGTCTCTAATGATGCCCTTGTCCCTCCGGATGCAGCGGGTCCGGTAGATGTCCTCCAGTCTGGGGAGCTGGGTGCCAGTGATCCTCTCAGCAGTCTTAATGATGCGTTGGAGAGCTTTCCTGTTCTCTGCGGTGCAGCCAGAGTACCATACTGTGATGCAGTATGTGAGAACTGACTCGATGGCTGACCTGTAGAAGCTCACCAGCAGCTGTTGTGGGAGACGTGCCCTCTTCAAGCACCTCAGGAAGTGAAGCCTTTGAAGTCCTTTCTTGGCCGTCGCCGTGATGTTGGCGGTCCAGGTCAGGTCGTGGCTGATGTTGAACCCGAGGGCAGGTGGGATTAGTGTAGCTGGGACATGTTGGCTGGTATCGGCAAGTTGGGCCGAAGGGCCACTTTCCACACTGTATCACACTATGACTTTAACTAGGGAGAGTAAATTAGGAGCAGTGGTTGTTGGGTAAGTTCAGATCTACGTTCCAGTAAGAAAGTGGGATAAAAATGGCAAACTAAGGGAACCTTGGGTGACCAAAGAGGTTTTAAAAAAAAAGAAAAAATATGCAAGATTTAAGAAGATGGAATCAGACAGGGACTTTGAGGAATATAAAGCGAGGAAAGACCACCAGCACACGGTTATAAGGTAAAATGGGGCCACAATATGGCTTTGGTGAGTCGGATTAAATGAAATCCCAAGGCTTTGTATACCTACATTAAAATCAAGAGGGCAACCTGAGAGAAGGAGGGATCGTTCAAGGACAGAGAAGGGGATGTAATAACAAGGAACTGCAGATGCTGGTTTATACCAAAGATAGACACCCAATACTGGAGCAACTCAGTGGGTCAGGCAGTATTCGTGGAGAACATGGATAGGTGGCATTTTGGGTTGGGACCCTTCTTCAGAAAAAGGAATTTGTGCTTTGAGTCGGAGGATGTAGGTGAGGTTCTAAATTTGTACTTTGCATCCATATTTATCAAGAAGGAGATGGAAGACAATAAGATCAGTGTGTAGAATACTAATGTGCAAGGGCAGTACGAGATTAAGGAGGAGGTGGTGTTGGGACTCTTTATGAGCATTGAGATGTATATCTTCGCAGGGCCTGATGGGGTCTACCCCAGATTATTAAGAGAGGCAAAATAGGAGATTGCAGGAGCCTTGACGGACATCTTTGTATTTTTTCTAGCCACAAGCAAGGCCTCAATAGACTGGAGAGTAGCTAATGTTGTTCCTTTGTTATGGAAGAGGAGTAGAGAGAATCCAGGGAATTGTAGGTCAGTAATCCTCACATCGTGGTCGGGAAGTTATTGGAGAAGCTTCTTCGGGTACCATTTACTGCCATTTGGAATATAATGGGCTAGTTCGGAACAGTCAGCATGGTTTTGTATGCGACAGGTCATAACTTACTAACTTGATTATGTTTTTTGAGGAAGAGACCAAATGTGATCAATCCAAATAGGATGGTGGATATGGTCTGCATGGGTTTTGGTAAGGCATTTGATGAAGTCCCCCATGATGAGCGGATCCAAAAGTGAAAGGTGTATGATATTCAGTGACTTGGTTGTATGGATTCTGAGCTAGCTTACTGAAAACAGAGGGTTGTGGTGGAATAATGTTATTCAGGCTGGAGGTCTGTGGCCAGTGGAGTTCTGCGGGCAACTGTGCTGGGACTTCTGTGGTTTATGATATATATATAAAATAATTGGATGTAAATGTGGGTTGGGTAGTATGTGACACCAAGTGCTGGAGATACAGACTGCATTGAATGTTGTCAAAGTATACAGCAGGATATAGAAAAGCTGCATAAATGGGTGGAGAAACGGCAGATGGAGTTTAATCTGAGTCAGTGTGAGGTGTTGCACATTGGGAGGTCGAATGTAAGGGAGAAGTATACACTTAATGGCAAGACCCTTAACAGCAGTGATGCACGGAGGGATCTTGAGGGCCAAGTCTATAACTCTCTGAAAGTGACAACAGAAGTAGATAGAGTAATAAATAAAGCAGAAGGTATGCCTGCCTTCATAGGCAGGGCATTGAGTCAGTAAGCCATGGTGCACCTTTCTATACCTTTGTTATATGACTTTGGTTAGACTGTATTTGGGGTATTACATGAAATTCTGGTCAATCCATTATAGGAAGAATGTGAAGTATTTCGTGAGGGAGCAGAAGAGGTTTACTAGAATGGTCCCTGAATTAGAGGTATCAGCTAAGAGAGGTCGACAGGTTTGGATTGTGTTCTCTGGAATGCTGGAGACTGTGGAGAAACCTGATAAAAGTATATAAAATAATGAGAGGCATAAGCAGGGTGGACAGTCATAACCTTTTTCCCCAGGGTGGAAATATCAAAGACTATTGTGCATAGCTTTAAGGAGAGGGGCAAAGGTTAAAGAAGATTTATAGGGCAAGTTATTATTTTTTTTACACAGATGGTGATGGGTGCAAGGATTGCACTGCGAGGAGTGGTCGTAGAGGCAGACATGACAGTGGTGTTTAAAAGGCTTTAGATTGGCACCAGGGTAAGCGGGCAATAAAGGGATATGGATCATGTGCGATCAGATGATATTTCTTTATCTTGGTATCATGTTCAGCAGAGATATTGTGGGTCAAAGCACCCTTTCCTGTGTTGTACTATATTGTATGAATGATTGAGAACAAAGTGTCTTCAAGGATGCCGGAAGATGAATTCTGAAGCAGATCAGAGGGGCAGTGGGGCGGAGACCAGATCACATGTTATGCAAGGAATGGGGCTGGACCTGGATATTCAATCAATTATCCCATAATAGCCCTCCAGTTCTTTTGTTCAATGTTGCAGCTAACATCTGGCATGGGTTCACCTGAAATCACCTCTTTTAATTTGGTGCAAAGGAAAACTAAAACCTTGCCTGTTGAACATCTTGTCACAACAGCCAACACTTAAATGACTGGAAAATACCAAAGAAAGGATTAGACCCAATCCATGACCCAGGATGAGGGTGCACAAAGTGCTCTCCAACCCAAAGTATTACTACTTGCATGTGGAGAACAACATCTGCTAACATCTTCCAAAGCAGAAATACCTAGAATGGGCAGAAGAATTTCTAAGAAGCATACATCATATTTTGTTGTCAGCAAAATGTACTGATGACTTATTTGGTAAGTTTTTTTAACCTGTGGCGAGGTAGGAATGCCAAAGCAGTCATCGGCTACATTGCAGCTACTCTAGATAATCAAATGCAGATGTGATTTAACCTGCAGCCAAGCCACTGATCTACTCATTCTGGAATGTTAGATAACTTTGAAAATGGTTGCATCAGTGTTGTTACTTATAGCATCCAACCAAAGATTGTTCATTAAAAAAAAAAGGCATAGCACTTGATTTGTTCAGTTCTAACAAATAAACATCATAAAGACTTATTTTTCACAGAAATGGATATCACTGCCAAGACCAACATTCATTGTTGTATTTATTGGAGAATCCCAAGCTTTCTACCCATTGATTATGAAGAAATGCCAATATATTTACGTGATTGCAGTTGACCTTATTAATAAATAAAATTCTGCCAAGGTTGGGAAAAATTCACATGACCTTTTCAACTTCTGTTTAAAATTTCCAGATGGCCATTGCATGCAGTCCTATGCTTGACTTGCAAAATGCTGGTGTTAACTCTATATTACCACATGTACACCATCATTTATAACTGCAACTGAGATACCAAGGAATTATCTCTGAAGATTTTCAACCACATTAAAATAATCATTTTACATTTGTGAAACACCTATGTATAGAAATAACGTATACCTTGGTAAAAAAAAACTCATAACACAATAAAATACTTTACGTAATGTATCTTACTAATGATTCAGCTTTCGCAACCTTTTACTATTTCATTTAAATGACATACAAGGCATATGTTTATGCACATCTGTAAAGGCCAAGCATATTTAAGATTCAAGAGAGTTTATTCCCAGATAGGACAATAAAATTCTTGCTTTGCTTCAGCACAACAGAATATAGCAGGCTTGAATACAGAACAGATCAGTGCGTCCATATACCATTGTATAAATATATACACACATGAATAAATAAAACGGATAAAGTGCAAATAAACTGATAATGGGCTATTAATGTTCAGAGTTTTGTTTGAGTTGAGTTTAATAGCCTGATGGCTGTGGGGAAGTAGCTGTTTCTGAACCTGGACGTTGCAGTCTTCAGGCTCCTGTACCTTCTACCTGAAGGTAGTGGGGAGATGAGTGTGTGGCCAGGATGATGTGGGTCATTGATGATGCTGCCAGCCTTTTTGAGGCAGTGACTGCGATAGATCCCCTCGATGGTAGGGAAGTCAGAGCCGATGATGGACTGGGCAGTGTTTACTCCTTTTTGTAGTCTTTTTTGCTCCTGGGCACCCAAGTTGCTGAACCAAGCCATGATGCAATCGGTCAGCATGCTCTCTACTGTGCACCTGTAGAAGTTAGAGAGAGTCCTCCTTGACATATCGACCCTCCGTAATCTTCTCAGGAAGTAGAGGCGCTGATGTGCTTTATTTAAAATAGCAACAGTGTTCTCGGACCAGGAGAGATCTTCAGAGATGTGGAAGCCCAGGAATTTGAAGCTCTTGACCCTTTCCACCATCGACATATTGATTTAAACGGGACTGAGGGTCTCCATCCTACCCCTTCCAAAGTCCACAATCAGTTCCTTGGTTTTGCTGGTGTTGAGGGCCAGGTTATTGCGCTGGCACCATTTGGTCAGTCGGTCGATCTCACTTCTAAACTCTGACTCGTCCCCATCATTGATGCCTCCCACAACAGTGGTGTTGTCAGCGAACTTGATGATGGAGTTCGCACTATGACCGGCTACGCAGTCATGAGTACAGCAGGGGGCTGAGCACGCAGCCTTGAGGTGCTCCCGTGCTGATTGTTATCGAGGCTGACACTTTTCCACTAATTCGAACTGTGGTCTGTGAATGAGAATGTCAAGGATCCAATTGCAGAGGGATGCGCAGTTACCCAGTTCTGAGAGTTTGAAAACCAGCTTGGAGGGGATGAATGTATTAAATGCTGAGCTGTAATCAATGAATAACAGCCTGACATGAGTTTTTGTTGTCCAAGTGGTCCAGAGCGGAGTGGAGAGCCAGCGAGATCGCATCCACCGTTGATCTGTTGTGGCAGTAAGCGAACTGCAGTGGGTCCAGGTTTTTCTCGAGGTAGGAGTTAATTTGCACCATGATCACCTCTCGAAGCACTTCATCACCACCGACGTTAGTGCCACAGGTCAATAGTCGTTGAGGCACGTCACCTTACTCTTCTTGAGCACCAGTATTATTGATGCCCTTTTAAAGCAGGTGGGAACCTCGGACCTCAGAAGTGAGAGGTTGAAAATGTCCGTAAAAACTCCAGCCAGTTGGTCCGCACAGGTTTTTAGAACACGACCCGGTATACCATCGGGTCCAGGCGCTTTTTGAGGGTTCACCCCTCTGAAGGATTTTCTGACGCAGGCCTCTGTGACTGAAATACCATCACAGCGAATGGGGGCTCGAGAAGGCACATAAGAGTTCTCCCTATCAAAGCGTGCGGAAAACTCATTGAGCTTGTCAGGGAGTGATGCTACGCCGACATTCGAGTTGCCTCCTGATTTCACCTTGTAGGAGGTGATTGCATTCAGGCCCCGCCACAGTTGCCGGACATCTGTCTCGTCCTCCAGCTTGGAGCAGAAGTCCCTTTTGGCCTTTTTGATGGCCTTACCAAGGTCGTATGTTGACTTCTTGTAGACCACTGTATCATAAGACATGAATGCCCGGTGTCTGGTCTTCAGGAGAGTGCGGATCTCAAAGTTCATCCAAGGCTTCTGATTGAGAAACACTCGGAAGGTTTTTGTCGGGATGCAGTCTTCCACACATTTCTTAAGATCATAAGATTATTAGAGTTTAAATTTAATATTACATTTTGTTAGGAGGGGTTGCTGCACCAAATATCGCTGAACAAGAGTATGGACCAGAATATCAGTTCTGATGGTTAGTAGGCCTGCATTTGTGGTACTGCCAGCTTTGCCACAATTCATCTTGATAGCCAGAAAATTGGAAGTGCAGTCAGTGATAGCTCAATAGTGAAATTAGTCAAAAATAGTAATTCCAAGATCTAGACTAACAATCCACAGACCCGAGTTCAAAGATCCCCCTGACAGTTGTGAAATCTAAATTGGTAATAACCTAAAATGTCCTAAAAACATATCACCACAAAAATACTGGATTGATGTATAAACTCGTCTTGGTCACTAGGGTGGGAGATCTCCTACACTTACTCATAATTTGATCATTTAAACTTATCAATGTTTGTATTTCTACTGAATTAATTTCTTCCCCATTCACAATCAAGGGTAAGTGAATTTAGTGGTAAAAATAACGTCAAAAAGTATTATTAGTGAATCAGCAAGAGCTGAGTGATTATACCAGGCCAGCAATGCTGTTGCTGAAAAAATAATCTTTTCCCCGTGGAAATGTCCACAAAAGTAGGGATGATTGAAAGTTATGACATCTAAAGCAAGTAACTCTGATAGTTCTGTCATGCACTCTGACAGACTGACATAACGATCCAATTGGCTCAATCATGTCTTTCAGTAATGTGATTATGATGCCTTTGGAGTCTGACTTTAGACAGGACTTTGATCTCATCGCATAAATTTGACTTTTAAGCTCTTGGAGCAGTAAAGATAAACTGTTAGGGGTTGGTCTCAGTGCGTGGGTGTACTCAATCAGGATAAGCACATTATTTGTGCAATTTTCATAATAACAATGCAGCATCAGTAGCCGTTTTGATACTAAAGTGATTGATTCTGAAACATTAATAAAACTAGAGGGTGCAGGAAAAACTCAGCAGGTGAGGTAGTATTTGTGGAAAAAGAAACGGTAAATGGAGAGTACAAGAATCTTCATCAGTTAAATGGAATTGACCTGCTGAATGATTCTTGCACTTTTTGCTTATATTTCAGATTTGCTGCAGTTATTTATCTTTTGTCTCTGCAGCAAATTGTTTTCACTGATGTAAATGTGGTATTAGAATATCAGTGAAATGAGTTCATACCATCCATAAACTGCAAGCTGACAATTCTCTTATTTCTAACTTCCTACTTTGCACTGCAGATTAATATATATTTACTATCCGCAACAAATTGCTGCAATTTTTATTTTGAATTAAATAAATCTTTACCACTCCAAGCAATCCTGCTGTGATCTTTGTGAATGAAATAATAAACTCTGTGACCAGTCATTTGGGACAACACCTGCTTTTCAAAATGTAGGGAGGGTATACTTAGCAGCAGTTCAGCAGTATTAAAGGAGGTAGATTGAGACCACATAATAATAATAACCATTATAAATAAAATAGGTCCCATTCTGCCAGAAGTTCTCTGTTTGCAGGAGGTCAGTGTAGAAAGCCAGATGCAAAATGCATTACCATGCTATCTTTAATTACAATATAAGCTTCCAGTATTTTTCTTGCTTCTTAGTTGTAGCTAAGTAATTTTGTCCGTTGCTTGTGATCGTAAACTTCCTACAGCTGTTTGAATAATTCAAAAATACACAGCATGAACTGGGATTATCACAGGAATGGATGCACACACAGAACCCAAGCAGATGGTCAAAAGGCACAATGAATGATCTTTAGCATTGAGAAATCTTAATCTTGGGGCAATAGTAAATTGAAGGAAATTGGAGTAATTGCCCATTGGGCACCTCACCTGATCTTCAGTCAACAGAAATGAAAATCAGGACATATGCATACACTGCATAATGCAAAATCATTGTTCTCTACTAATCTGGTAAATCAAACTTATTTTTGTTGGGACAGTTTGAACCACAATCAATGGACAGCTTCTAAAAATGTAACAATGGTGTATTGAAAGGACAGGGGAGGGATGGAGTGAAGAGGAGAGTTAGTTTGTGTTCACCTCTCCCCACCAGCCCACAATGGAGAAGTGGCACTGGGATCACATGCGTTGGGAATCCTGATTCTGCTCCAGTTGGTGTAGAATATTGGATCTTCAGTTTTTACTCTTTACAAATTTACTCTTCAGTGAGAACAGGTGAAAACAGTCCTCAATCCATTCTAGTTAATGCAGTGGTTGAATGCAGATGGACGTAGTATACTATCCCATTAACATCTAACAAGCATCATTATAGAATTGACAGGCTGAGAGAAAACAGTGAAGCAAATTTGGTGCTATTGTGTAAAAATTGGTGGGGTTTCAGTAGATTATTTTGTATCGCTTCCACTTTTTAATTCCAGTTTATCGCTACAGTCCAACCGTCAATACATTATCTTATATCTGTTATTATAACAAACATATTGTGACACCATGTTCAACCATACCACTCACCTGCTCTTAATCTTTCACACAATTCTCATCATGATTTTTTGAAGACAACCCCATATTAAATGAAGGTTTATGGTGAATTAAAGTAATCTCTATGGACAGGAAGTTTGATGGTTCCTGTGTGGTGGCTGTTTGTGGATAGTGACCATTAATTTTAATAGATGAATGAGTGGAAAAACATCACCAGAACATGTTCTGTCTGGGAAATTTCCTATCTGACCATCAACCGAAGAGCAAATAAGCACAACTGAAGCACATCTCAGTGAAACAAACAAGTCAATCTGTTTTATGATTGTACTAGTCTGTAGAAGCACATCAACAGCTGAAAGATCCAAAGATAATAATAAAAGAACAAGATTGTATTATATTTTTTGAAAGTGATTCAGAGTTGGACAACTACTTTGATTGTTGCTTGGCTGTATTAGACACACTTCGGACAGAGTCGTAGGGATAGTCGTAGGGCGACAGATAGCACAATGGGCTAAGAGTTCGGCTGGCGACCGGAAGGTAGCCGGTTCAAATCCCGCTTGGAGTGCATACTGTCGTTGTGTCCTTGGGCAAGACACTTCACCCACCTTTGCCTGTAATGGAATGTACGGCGGCAGGCGCGGGCACACCGCGACGCCCTGTGTCTCCCTTTCAAGGGAGATGCTAAAAATGCATTTCGTTGTCTCTGTACACTGACAATGACAATAAATTGAATCATTTCATTTTTTTTTTTTTTTAGGGATACCAGCTTCAAAGGCTCCTGATGAATCAATGTGTCATTTCCTGAGAATCCAGTGAGCCAGTTAAAGTTTACAGAATCAGCAGTCTCTTGACTTTTATGCCAATGGAAAGAGTCCCTACAATCATGATCTGTGAGGCTACAGATGTTAACAAACCAGTAACTGGCAGAGGAAAGAGAAAAGGAGGAGGCAGTGCATCCCTTAAAAAAAGACATGCAGTACATGAAGTAAAAATAAACTTACTGCTTTTTATTCATGTGTTACAGGTTATGATTCTAATTGGGACTCACTTTCTTCCTCTATAACAAGGGTTCCCAATCTGGGGTAAATTAACCCCCAGGGGGTAAATTTGTTGATTCTGGATTTGTGCTTTTTTTTTCCATTGACTGACTGTGTTTGGTTCTGGTCTAACGGTATCTGTTCATCATTAGTTCATAAATGAAATAACATGGTTATGTGCTATTAAAGTTGCCAGGGGTAAACGGGACGAACAAGGTTGGGAATCGGTGCTCTCTAACTTCATCACACTAGGAGGATGGATGGGGATCATGACAGAAGCCTCCTTATGGCGATCCCTGGAAGCGACGACGCGATGCACTCTGTCACCAGTCGGGCGACAAATCTGTCAACATGTTGGATGACGGCAGAAGCCAACAGCGAGCTACATCGTCTGACACACGAACGAACAAACTAGGAGGATCATTTCCAATCTAATGCAAGGTTACTATCAGATTCAGACAAGTAAGTAAAAGTACTTCTCTACATGGGTATATGTGCCAAAACAATAGTGTCAGGGTTATGTCTTTTTTTGAGCCATGACATGCAATATTATTTGGATGAGGCATTGTGGCCAAGTTTGTGGATGATACAAAAATAGGTGGAGGGGCAGGTTATGTAGAGGAATCAGGGACTGCAAAAGGACTTGGACAGATTGGGAGAGTGGGCAGAGAAGTGGCAGATGGAGCAACTTGTGGTGTCTTGTATTTTGGTAGTGGGAATAAAGGCGTAGATTATTTTCTAAACAGGGAGAGAATCCAGAAATTGGAGGTGCAAAGGGATTTGGGAGTGCTGGTGCAGGATTCCTAAATAGTTAATCTGCAAGTCGAATCAGTAGTAAAGAAAGCAAACACAATGCTCACATTTATTTTGAGAGGGCTTGTATACAAAACAGGGATGTAATGCTGAGGCTCTGTAAAGCGCTGGTCAGGCCGCATTTGGAATATTGTGAGCAGTTTTGGGCACCATATCTGAGGAAGGACGTGTTAGCTCTGGAGAGGGTCCAGAGGAGGTTACAAGAATGATCCCAGGAATGAGTAGGTTAACATATGATGAGTGTTTGACGGCACTGGGCCTATATTTGCTGGAGTTTACAAGAATGAAGGGGGACCTCATCGAAACATACTAGTGGGAGAGTCTAGGACCAGAGGTCATAGCCTCATAATTTTAAAGACGTTCTTTTAGGATGGAAATGAGGAGGAATTTCTTTGGTCAGAGGGTGGTGAATCTGTGGAATTATTTGCCACAGAAGGTTGTGAAGGCAGGTCAGTGGATATATTTAAGGCAGAGATAAATAGATTCTTGATTAGTACGGGTGTCAGAGGGGTACTGATTGGGGATGATCAGCCATGATCACATTGAATGGCAGTGCTGGCTCGAAGGACCGAATGGCCTACTCCTGCACCTATTGTCTATTATGGGGTGAAGGCAGGAGAATGGGGTTAGGAGGGAGATATAGATCAGCCATGATTGAATGGCAGGGTAGACTTGATGGGCTGAATGGCCTAATTCTACTCCTATCACATGATATTCTAATTTGCATGACAATCAATGTACCTTATGCATTAATAAATTGAATCCCACTGGAGACGTTCATTGCAGCCAAAGACACAGCATTAAGCAGGCTTGCTTTTGATGACAAGCTGTACAAGGGGATATGTACCATGCAGATTTAACAGCATGGAACCAGGATGCCAGTGGCAGGCACCCAGCAATAGACTCCAGCCCCTCAGCTGGAAAAATAAAAGTATCTCAGGACCATCTAAGTGGAATCAAGTCATTCCTTCAGCCCTGGCAGCATTGGGCCTTTTCACGGGGTTGCACAGTGGTGCAGCAGTAGAGTTGCTGCCCTACAGCACCAGAGACCCAGTTCGATCTACAGGTGCTTGTCTGTACGGAGTTTTATGTTCTCCCCGTGACCTGCATTGAGTTTTCTCCAGGATCTCCAGTTTCCTCCCACATCACGGTGTACAGGTTTTTAAGCTAATTGGCTTTGTAAAATTGTAAATTGTCCCTAGCGTGTGCAGGATAATATAAGTGCGCGGGGATCACTGGTCGGCGCAGACTCAGTGGGCCGAAGAGCCTGTTTCCACGCCTTATCAGCTAACGAAACCTTTTCCATTAATGGCTTCCTTCTGTGGTTGAACCTCACAGAATTTGCAAAGTATGCATTTGCATTACAATTTAACCACAATGATGCACAGTTTACAATTGGTTTAAGTAAAATTCTGTTGATGAGCCAATGAAAATATTGCTCTGTGATAACATTTCTAGCTTATGAATTCCATGCCTCAACAATCTCCAAGTTAAGTCATTCCGATGTTTTTGATCATATTAGTAGCGATACAAGGTTGCAGTCTATCCGTTAACCTATTGGGTCCCCTTTTTAACTCAAAATACCCTAAACCATGCATCTTCTGGATAGTTAGTTTATAAATTCTATTGGCTCACACCGGGCATTAATATTCCTCCTTTTACCATCCACATCACTCACTACACTTTCTCGGTTATATTTTATAACTTCATCGAGTCAAGCAAAACGGAGGCAGACCCTTCGACCCATCATGTCATCAAGTCCATACAAATCCCGAATGTGGATTGTGAGCTTCCATGTCTTGGTGATACAAGTACTCATCAGATTATTTTGTGATTGTTGGAGCCATTACCTCAACAACCCTTCAAATAATGTGCTAGTTTCAAACCATCCTCTGTGTGAAGAGAATTATCCTTAGATACCCTTAAATCTCATGTCCCTTAATTTAAATCCATGCCCTCTTGTTTTAGACATCTCTCTATGTGGTAAAAACAATTCTTATTGTCAACTTTGTCTATTGTAATTTAGTCTACCTCTATTAGGTCCCCATTCATCCACATCTTCTCCAATTAAATCAACTTCAGTCCACACAGTCTCTCTTTACAAATTATATTGTCTATAAATGCTCAATCTAGGGAAAATCCTGGTCAATCTCATCTGCAGTGGTGAGACTAATATCTAGCATCAATCCTGGACTTTCCCATTTTGTGCTTGTACCTATTATTAAGTCCAAGCAGAAGAATGCAAGCTTAGGTTGTTGCCAACATCTTCAGGTATGTGATGTACTTATGTAACGAGGCCACAAATCAATTCTGGTAACATTATGAAGGCAGATAAAGCATTTGATGTTATTTATATCTCATGCATTGGAGACCAGTAACAAAGTAGCAGTAAGTCTTAAATGAAATATTATTGCCTGCCTTGTTATTAGTTAAAGGGCTCAACCCTATCTGGGCAGCTGGTGGAGTGTCCCTGACATCCACCTACCCGCAGGACAAAGCTGCCTTTACTTTCCAACATCACTGATCACCCCTACTGTTTCTCCCCTATGTTCTCAATATCATCAGTGCTCTATCCTCACTCACAACTCCCTTTCAATTAACTATTTCCCTCCTAATCTCCCCACTCTCTTCACAGCGCACATCCTCCTTAATCTTCACTCTCCACAATGGTGGAAAATTACAAGAAAAAAAACCCAATTGAAACATACATTACTCCATGGACCTTGTTAAGTGGAAAGGGTGCAGAAAATATTAACAAGTTTGTCAGTGGAACTGGAGGGATTGAATTATAAATTGATGCTGGATAGGTTGGGACAGGCGAGCCAAACCAAGAGTGGTATATTTAGTGGGCCAGAGGTGTACTGTTGTATCATTATGTGACCTCTGCTGGTCCAGCAAAATGGATAATCCATCAAGACTCTGGAACCAAGGGTGCCGGCAAAAGGAGTAATAAAATCGATGGAGGACCCGTAGTACCAAGAAATATTGCAGGAATTACTCAAATATGTCGGGCAAAAACTTGTGACTGAGTAAGGTTTAATTTATACTGTACACTTCACATCATACGACAGGTTGCATATGGATTGAGAGGACAGTGATGTTAAACAGGGCTAGTTGGATGCTGCCACACGGGGAGGTATTGACAGTTGGGGGACAAGTTTACTGCTACAGAGCAGATGGTGGCATGTTATGAAATAACTTTGGAACTTTGACAACTCATGTTATATATCACACACTTAAACAAGCAACCTTAGGAGAAGCCACTATAAATGTCCTGACACTGTCAGTACACAGTGAATCGAGTGTTGCCACGTGTCCTTGGAAACCACAGCATTGTGAAAGGCTGACCATCTCGTTTAAGTGCTGCCCACTTAACCATCACTCAACAGCCAGTTTATTCAAGTGATAAAACAATTGTCAACCTAAAATATTTAATTCAGAGTAACTGAACTATTTTTTGTTTTAATAATATGTATATTATTAAAATATCTAGTAGTTCAGTGTGTGTGTGTGTATATATGTGTTTTTGTATGTATATACATGTGTGTGTAGTATATTATATATATATATATCTATATCTATATCTCTATATCTATATCTATATCTCTATATCTATATCTCTATCTATCTATCTATATCTCTATCTATCTATCTATCTATCTATCTATATATCTATATATATATATCCGTTTTCTCCTGCCAGTAGGAGTCAATCTTTCTCAGCCTGTTCAGCTGCTGAAGAAAAATTGATCCGACATCCATTCTCTGAAGTTTTTTTTTAAATTAAAACATCGCTGGACAATTTAATGGCTGGAGTAAAATAAAAATCGACTTTTAACGGCGATAACGGGATGGATCTCCCGGACGGGACAAAAAAAAGGTGAACCGTTTATTTTACATATAAACTTGCTTCTTAGGATTACTTTAATCCAAGTTTTACGTTACGAAAAGGTGATTTAGGCCCCATACAAATGGGCAGTGTTTTTCCTGCTGATATGGGGTTTAAATTCACTGCAAACCGCAACGTTCCAAACGATCGTGTTCCACAAAATCCCACTCGCAAGATGATTTAAATGGCCATTAATTTACGGGAATTAAACACTGAATTCCTTCCATTGGGCCTATAAATTCATGACAATGATATTTAAAAATCATGTTATATTGTGAATTCTTGTGTGAATGTTATTTGGACACAGGCTATTTAAAAATGTTAACCTTTTCTTAAGAAATGGATGGATGTTTAGATCTAGTAATTGAATTTTGTAATTAGCTACAATTAGGTAACTAACTAATCATATGCTTTAATTTCAGGTCATCCAAGTAAGATTGTTACATATTTGTTTCAGAATGCTTCAATCTATAATAACTGAAAATTTCATTCAGTTCTCTTAATTTTTAAGAAAGTTATGGGCTTTTGACTGTCCTTGATCACAGTTTTTTAGTTAAGTCAATGGAAAAGCAATAGGGAACAAGATGCTAATTTCCGAGTATAAAAATGGCCATACCTTTTTTAATATTGAAGATATGAAAGTGAATTAGGTGTCAAATTAAATTTCTTTTATGCTTTATCTGATGGAACTTTGCCTGCCCATTCCTTCCACAGATACTGCCTTCCAGGAATGACAGTGTTAATAGTGTGGTGTGACTATCAGAGTTGTGAGAAATTGGACACTGGACATTTAACTGAATCCATAACCTATTCACTCAAATATTTAATATTAAATGGTGTTAAATGTATTCATTTCACAAATATGACATATCTACTGCTAAAATGTCAAAATTTCTAATTTTGCCCAGCCAGTTCTGTTGCTCTATATATTCAAATATTAAGGTCATTATTCTTATTGAGTGTCACATGATGTTTAATGCTCTGACTCCAATGCTCTACTATAATAAACTGGAACCATCTGACAAAGGAATTGTCAATAATGATCTTGCATCCTTTCTGCCTGGTCTTAAACATTATCCAGAAATATTTTATGATACGAGTTCTTCTCAAATAAAAAGCGTGATGGCATATTTTGGAAGCACTGTTATAATATTGTTACAATAAATTTTGTTTTGTGAAGAGACTGGAAATTTTCTGACCTCAAAAATCCATGAACAAAAAAACTTTACTTTTATTACTAAAACCAAATTATAGAAGTATCAGTATATTATGTTTCCACCTTCATTTGCTTTTTTTTCAACATCATATAAATACATTTTTTCATATATTACCAGTGCAGGGATTAATAATGTGCCCTTTTAAGGGCAAGCATTATTTCAAAGTGCATTTTCGGCCCCCACCTCTCCTCCACTCGCAGGTTGAGTACCGGCTCCCCACAGGGCTGTGTGCTAAGCCCCCTCTTATACTGTCTCTACACCTACGACTGTAGTCTGGCCCACAACAACAACCGCATCGTCAAATTTGCTGACGGCACTACTGTAGTCGGACTTATTTCAAAGGGAGACGAGGCAGCCTACAGAGAGGAAGTCCTGAAGTTGACAACCTGGTGCTCAGAAAACAATCTGGCTCTGAACATCAGGAAAACAAAAGAGCTCATTGTCGACTTCAGGAGGCACAGCACCGACTTAGTCCCCCTACACATCAACGGCGAGTGTGTGGAGAGGGTCAACACCTTCCGGTTTCTCGGCGTCCATATCGCTGCTGATATCTCCTGGACAGACAACACGACAGCGGTCATCAAGAAGGCTCAGCAGCGGCTGCACTTCCTGAGGGTCCTCAGGAAGCACAACCTGGACTCTAACCTGCTGCTGACCTTCTACCGCTCGTCCATCGAGAGCCTGCTAACATACTGCATTACAGCATGGTATGGCAGCTGCACCATGGCAGACAGGGAGAGGCTTCAGAGGGTAACTAGGACAGCACAGAAGATCATTGGCTGCCCTCTCCCCTCCCCTCCCTGATGGATATTTACACCTCCCGCTGCCTTAGCAGGGCAAAGAATATCATCAAGGACAGCTCCCATCCTGCGTTTGGACTGTTCGACCTGCTGCCCTCTGGAAGGCGCTATAGGTGCATCAAATCCAGGACAAATAGACTCAGGAATAGTTGTTTTCCGAGAATTATAACTACTCTTAATTCACACATGCACTGACTTCACAGCCCAACACCCAGACTTCCATCTGTATATATGTACATAGCGCCGCAGAATTGTGCACCTATCCCCCCCCCTTCTCCCTTCTGTTTTTGTTTTCTGTTTCTTGTTTTTTGTACTAAATGATGTGTATGCACTGAGTACGAGCAGCTTTTAATTTCATTGTACATGTATAGTGACAATAAATGGCATATCTATATCTATATCTTCTGCAAAATAAGCAAATTTAGATTTTTGAGATTATGGGAAATATAAAATATTAACAATTTCTCTATATTTTACATCTATTCAACTGCCACAGCCAATATGTCATTATATAAATATGTATTTATATGTCATGACATGGCTTTTTGCTTTGATATTTTTAAGAGAAAGTTACTTATGTTGGGGTGTAACGATGACTAAATATAAGAGGAGATTAGTGGCATTAAAAAAAACAGGCCATGCATGATCTACTCGTAGACAAAAATATTAATTACAAATGTAATACTTGGGTCAATTTGTAATGTGCAGTTTAGCCATGCACATGTAATTACTCTGGAAATGGTCAGTGACACAGGGTCAGTGTCATCAGGAAATTGCTGTGTACTGCTGTGGTTCCACTTAGTTCTACTTGCAGTTGAAACCGTGGAACAGCGCATTATGCATTTACACAACGATCAACAAATACAATTACATACCTTGGAAAATTACATGTATTTTCTTAACCAACCTTGCTGAACAATCATCACTGTTATTCTGGAGTTGTTAACATATTCAGTGACTAAAAGTACCCTTTAACCTCCCCAAACACCCATCCCCAAGAACTTTTATGACATACCTTCAATCTTACAAGTTCTGATTCAGTTTATTTGCTTGAATTAATGCCGGTTAAATTCACAGGCGTCCACAGAATTGATGCAAATATAGTTATCCAATTTTAATTTATTTCTGTATGTTAGATAAATACAAATTGATCACCTACCGCTTGATTATGACCCCACTAACAAACACCAGGGCATTATCTCCCAAACCCACATGTCTCATAATTTCTATCAATCTCCACTTGACAGTCTCCAAACTAATAGTTCCCCAAAACTGCACTGCCTGTTTCTATCTCCTACCCAATATCCACAAACCAGACTGCCCTGGTCAGCCCATCGGTCTTGCTTGTTCTTGCCTCACCAATCTCATCTCCTCAAACCTCTAATCTATCTTATCCAGTCCATTCCCACCTACATCCTCACCCACTCGCTACACCATAACTGTGCCCCACCACCCATCTTTACCATGGTCGTCCAACTCTGTGCACTCCCATTCCCCATCTGGAAGACTTCAGGATCCTCACTTTCTTCCTAGAAAAGAATCCAAATCAGTAGCCTTCAATTAACATAACCTTCTGCCTGGCAGAACCTGTCCTCTCCTTTAACAACTTTTCACTTCTCTCACTCTCTTCAAACATAGGTGTAGCGATGGGCACTTGCATGATTCCCAGCTATGTCTATCTATTCGCCAGCTACATTGAACACTCATTGTTCTACATGTGCCCAGACACAACTCACAAACTCTTTCTCCACTGCATCAAGCTGCATTGTGGCTGCCTCTGCGCCCATGCAGCACACATCTATTTCATCAACTTCACCACCAACCTACACCTGACCCTCAAATTCACTTTCGCCATCTTTTACATCTCCTTCCCTTTGTTGATCTATCTGTCTCCATTTCAGGAGCAGACTATCCACAGCCAACTACTAGAAACCCACTGACCCACAATTACCTTGATAAATACCTCCTCCCAGCCTGTCTCTAGAATCTGTCTCTTTCCCACAGTTTCTCAGTCTCCACCACGTTCCCCAGATGAGGCAATCAACTCTGAGACATTTGAGATATCCCTTTCGTTTTCCCTTCCGCCTCCAGTTTTCCACACTTTTCGGGAAGTATTTTGCCCTCTCCACTTGGGAGTAAAGGGGTAGAGTTTCCCCACCTCTTACATTTCACCCACCAGCCACCATAGTAACACATCAACATTTCCACTGGCTTCAATCTGATCCCACCACCTGCCACATCTTCCCCGCCATGTCACTTTCTGCTTGTCACAGAGACCATTCTCTTTGTGACTCCTTTGTTCGCTCATCCATCCATCCCGACTTACACCTCTGCGCATCTACCCGATCTATTCCTCTTATGATACCTTTCATTCTTTTTGGGTAACCTTCAATCCAATGGCAGGAACACTGAATTATCCAATTCTAGATCTCGCCCCCCCCCCCCCCGACCCCCCCTTTCCATCTCATCTGCACAGCTTTCTCTCCCAATACATAGCAAACACCTTTCTTTCCACTCCCCCACCCACATCAAACAGTTCCTTCCCCCTCCTTCATCTGCTCGTGACCCACACCTCCCACGCCAGGTTCTCCATTTCCCCTGTTCCATCCCCTCTACCCGCTCCCACCCTCCGCTTCACATTCCATTCTCCACATTCCTTTCTTGTGGGATTCCACCATCTACACACTTTTAACTTTTCCAATTATCATTCCCAGCCTTGGAATCTATCATATTATTAAGTTTAAAAAGTGGAAACATTCTTCTTGTTTTACTTTTACACAGTAATAAATGCTGAACCCTAATGTGCGATGTGGTTGTTGACAAGTTGCAAAGTTCAATTACGCAAGATATTCCATGGTAAGTAGCTAAAGTAAGCAGAATGAACAATAATTTGCCCGAGTCATTCTTTCCTCCTAACAGAACAGAACCTGAGATCACTTGAAGTTTAACACAAGTCAAATAACAGCAGGATACATAGAGTTGCTGGCATTTAAGATGATGTTATTTGATAATAGTTATGAACAGAATTGTTTGTTCTATAATACGGCCGAGTGTTGACATGTGCTTGCATTTACATTAAAATAGGAATAAGAACAATATTTCTTTCCCTGTTGTACTCTGGGGAGTAATGTGGGGGAGAGGGATCTAGGCGCACAAGTACATAGCTTACAAGCTAATTCCTCACTTATTTTTCCCACATCACTGGCTGGTTGAATGAGATCTAGGCAGAACAAATTCAAACTTCTATACTTAACCTGTCTGCTGCTGGTTTCAGATGATTTCAGTAGGCCTGTAGTGATCCTTGCATAAGTTGGACCATACACTCAAAGCAGGGAATAAGCTGACTGTTAATTAACAAGTCTGCCTCTAGCATGGTGATCCGCACCAATTGAACTCCATGTTAAAGTGAGAGCATTTAAAACAATTAATGACATGCTTTCAGTGCTTGCCACTTTTCAGATGCCTTGGTCTGAGTGGGTCACAGTATTCAAAGCTTTGCAGTTGTCCACCTTTGAGAGGTTGTCCAGTCAATGTAATTCCAGGATTAGAAAACAGGGAATGCCTCCGCACTTTCACTAAATGGGGCATCTATGCAGGTCATAAATCCAAGCACTCTATGCCACACAGGTATACTCAGGAAGTGAGAAAGAACACTGGGTGGCGCCACCAGCAGTCTGTCTGTCTTTCCTTCTGTTTTTGTTATTTTAAGTATGTGTTAGAAGTATGTTTTAGTGTTCCTTGGTTTGTTTTATGTGGGATGGGGGAGGAAGTGGGGGAAACTTTTTTTCAAATCTCTTACCTCGATGGAGATGTGATTGTTTTCCGTATCGTATGTCCGTCCGCACTGCGGCCTAACATCGTGGAGTTGATGGCCTTTCCTGGAGGCCGACCTTGCGCTCCAAGCCGCGGGAGTCTGCGGGACTTTAACATCGTGGAGCTTGCGATCCCTTTGGCAGGGATTGAAGCCCCCCAGGGCCTGTGGACTTTAACATTATGAAGTCCACAGTCTCTGGTAAGAAGAGACCGACTCGGGAGCTCCATGCCGCGGAGAGAGTTTCTACCACCCCGACGCGGGATTTTCGATTACCTCGACAGGGGGCTTCGATCGTTGGCTGCAGGGGCTTTGATCGCCCCGGCTGCAGAAGGTTTGACTGCCCCCACCGCAGGAGAACAAAGAGGAAGAAGATTGAACGTTATTGCCTTCCATCACAGTGAGGTATGTGGAATCCACTGTGATGGATGTTTATGGCTGAGTTGAACTGCAAGATTAGAATAAATACAATAATCGACAACCCCCTTGTTTTTTCTTTATGTGAAATATATGAACTGTGGTGCCGACAGGAGAGGTAAACAGACTTCCTACATTTTCCCTGGTGCCTCTTAATCCCACCTTGTTCTTATTGAGTTTTCTGACATTTGGTTAATAACATACAGCAAATAGAATTCTCTTGCAGGTGGTATCAGGAATAGGAAGTACACGGAGCGATCCCAATTCATAATCATAATCAGTGTTGCCTAATTACATCTCTGTTACATTATCTCAATGGGTTTCTGCCTCAGTTCCCAATGACTCAAAAGATTTCGAATTAATGGGAAGGAAAGCTTGAGAATGGACAACAGAGTAAGGTCAGGGCCAATTGCAAGGGGGGAAGTGCATACGGAGGTCAAAGTACTGTATATGAATGCGCAAAGTATAAGGAATAAAGGGGACGAGCTTGAAGCTCAGTTAGAAACGGGCAAGTATGATGTTGTGGGAATTACTGAGACAAGAGGGCCAGGGCTGGGAACTGAATATTCAAGGGTATACCTCCTATCGAAAAGACAGACAAGTGGGCAGAGGGGGTGAGGTTGCCCTGATGGTGAGGAATGAAATTCAGTCCCTTGCAAGGGGTGACATTGAAACAGGAGATGTGGAGTCAGTCTGGATAGAACTAAGGAATTGTAAGGGTAAAAAGACCCCAATGGGACTAATCTACAGGCCCCCAAACAATAGCCTGGACATAGGGCGCAAGTTGAATCAGGAGTTAAAATTGGCATGTAGCAAAAGTAATGCTGTGGTTGTTATGGGAGATTTCAACATGCAGGTAGAGTGGGAAAATCAGGTTGGTACTGGACCCCAAGAAAGGGACTTTGTAGAGTCCCTTCATGATGGATTCTTTGAACAGCTTGTATTGGAGCCTACCAGGGAGTAGGCAATTCTGGATTTAGTGTTATGTACTGAACCGGATTATGTACTGAACCGGATAAAGGACCTCGAGGTTAATGAGCCATTAGGAGGCAGTGACCATAACATGGTCAGGTTTAATCTACAATTGGAGAGGGAGATTAGTAGATTGGAGGTGTCTGTGTTGCTGTTGAATAAAGGGGACTATGGGACCATGAGGGACGAGCTGGCCAAAGTTGACTGGAAAGATACACTAGCAGGGATGACAGTGGAACAAAAATGGCAGGTGTTTCTAGGAATAATACAGAAGGTGCAGGATCAGTTCATTCATAGGAGGAAGAAAGATTCCAAGGGGAGAAAAGGACAACCATGGCTGACAAGGAACGTCAGGAACAGTATAAAAACTAAAGCAAAGAAGTACAACGTAGCAAAGATGAGCGGGAAGCAAGAGAATTGAGTAATGTTTAAAGAACAACAGAAGATAACCAAAAAAACAATACGGGGAGAAAAGATGAGGTACGAAGGTAATCGCGTAGAATTAACGTAGCGAGAACGTCGGAACTCGTAATACTAAGGGCAGGTACTCGGGAAACTTGTTAACCAGTGAAAATCTTTCAACATGATGAAAGATTTCCACGAGCCAAATTTACTCTTGAAGGAAAAGTTTTAAACTTTTAAACTCGTTGTAAGAACATTGTAGCCCGTGAGTTTACCGTAGTGACTCGTGAGTCTACCGTGGGCACTTTTACTCAGCGGGACAGGCAGCGTCTCTGGAGAGAAGGAATGGGTGACGGGATGACGTTTCCGAAATTCTGCTGCGTCTTTGTGTTACTCCAACACTGTGTGTTCACATTTTGTCAACCAGCATCTGCCCTTTCTTGTGTATGACATTATTTGTATCCGTGGCAGTTGATTGTCGCTCAGTTCAGGTTCCCAGGAGGTCAGGATGGGACTGGAGTTGGGAGGGAAATGTGGAGGGTGGGGGGAGGGGGTGGGGGAAAGAACAAATATATGAAACACCAAAAACAGACAGCAGAGATGTCTTTGCTAAACTGCTACGATAATCCGACTATTGGTACGCTGCTGTTTCCTTGACTACGGTAATGTGAAATGACTCTTGGACATTTAATATACCGGCGATGTCTGGCAGTGAATCTCACTCTCTCAAATCCATAGAAAGACACGAAAAGCTGGAGTAACTCAGCGGGTCAGACAGCATCTCTGGAGAAATGGACTAGGCGACTGCAGACTGCAGTCTGAAGAAGGGTCTCGACCCGAAATCTCGCCCATTCCTTTTCTCCAGAGATGCTGTCTGTCCTGCTGAGTTACCCTAGCTTTTTGAGCCTATCTTCGGTTTAAACCAGCATATGCAGTTCCTTCCTGCACCTCTCAAATCAGTGCCATTATTCAGTACTTCAATTTTTGTTTTATTTTACTAATTCTGGATAATATCGTTGGTTGTACGCCTCTACCCCACCCCTGGTGCTTTAAGTGCATTTGGTTTTTCTTTTACCCCCGGGATGAAAAAAAATCAAATCCAGGAGTTCATCTGGAGCAGTTCTCAGATATAACAGCGAATGAAGAGAAATTGGCAGGTTATTTAGAAATTAATCCTTAAAGAGAGTGTAACTCGTTGGATAAATTAGATCGTCACTAGGCAGCATCTTCCACTCTCTCTCCTCTTTCCCCCCCCCCCCCCCCCCCCCCCCCCCCCCCCCCGTCCCAACCCCCTGGGAAACAGAAGGGAACGACAGTCAACTGCCACAGATACAAATAATGTCATACACAAGAAAGGGCAGATGCTGGTTTAAAAAAAATGTGAACACACAGTGCTGGTGTAACACAAAGACGCAGCAGGATTTTGGAAATGTCATCCCGTCACCCATTCCTTCTCTCCAGAGATGCTGCCTGTCCCGCTGAGTTACAGAGTGCCCACAGTAGACTCACGAGTCACTACGGTAAACACACGGGCTATTACGTTCTTACAACGAGTTTAAAAGTTTAACATTTTTACTTCAAGAGTAAATTTGACTCGTGGAAATCTTTCATCATGTTGAAAGATTTTCACAAGTTAACAAGTTTCCCGAGTACCTGCCGTTAGTGTTACGAGTTCTGACGTTCCCATTACGTCAATTCTACGTGATTACCACAAGTTTGATTTGTTTTAAACTCGGGATCACTCGTGGGTGGACTCGCACCGCGAGACAGTGGTTTTAGTATTACTTTCCCAGGGCCAGGAATTTCAAGGCACATGTACTTTTACCATTCTGACAGGAGTGCATTTTAGAACTTTGTTACATTTCATTAACCTATCCATAAATGGATTGTCAGTTACAGACCATTTATCTACTTTACTATACCCTTTCTAATATTAGTCTTTTATGGATGAATAATGATCTCAAGCCAACAGGAGACTACATATAATTCACAAAATGTCCCAAAGCAATTATGTACTTTTTTTATAGCTGCAGTTTTTTTAAATGCTCAGACCGTTTGTAGATCTTTTATATCTAATAGGAGCAGTATTAATAGCTTTCCTGCAGCATATAGTGTGAAACAGTGGAAGTTCCAGCTTTCCTGCCTCAAGGGGCTGTCCCACTTGGGTGACCTAATTGGCGAGTTTAGAAAAGTTTGAAAAAATGACATGTTGAAGACCTCCTTCGACTAGCTATGACTAGCTACGACTAACTTCGGGAAAAGTGGAGTAAAGAAGATCTTCTTCGATCTCCTATGACCTCCCTTCGACTATGATGAAGACTACCTTCAATTACCTACGACTAACATGCTGACCTACTACGACCTACTATGACTAAACCTACGAGTGCAAAAATTATCAATTTTTTTCCATGGCGACCTTTTTTTACTCGCAGGCATTTTTTAACATATTGAAAAAAATACCGCGACCTAGCTGAGGCCACGAGTACGCGGAGACCACTCTCGAGCATGAAGGAGAGTTACGAAGACCTTCTACGACCTCGAGTCGACCATGCTGCGAGTATACGTCGAGGGCAAACTCGCCAGAACTCGCAGATTAGGTTGCCCAAGTGGGACAGGCCCTTTATCTGCTTATTTACTCCTGCTCAAATGTAGCTCACTATTCTTTGGCTGAAATAATTAATAATTTACAATAATGGAAGACAACTGGTTTTACTGCTTGAAAATAGTCATCAAGACATTAACACTTCACCAGCTGTACAAACCATTATAGTCTCACAAGTAACACAAATAACAGCTACAAACGGACCGCTGCAGATTAAATTTATATCAATCACATGCATTATTTATCATTCCCTGTAGGTTGTTTCTGAGAAATAACATTCAAAATTACAAAGTAATTATGCTGCCTTTGTTCTAAAAGATAACATTCAGAATAACTTTTTTTATATAGTGTTAGCAAATGTGTGGGCTTTTTTGGCAAAATATCATGGAAAACTATATAATGTGCCAGTTTTGGACTGTTGTTTACATGCTGCAATATTTCACTCATCAGCCCTGAGTCGGAACATCATAATTTATGAGCAGACAGCAATTTTCTTGCAAGGTCATTGCTGCCTACCTAGAATAGTTTGGGATGTAAAAAAAAATGTGCTTCAGATAACCATTAAAAAAATGTAAACTGACCAATAAATATATTTTTTCATAAGCAAACAGCTTTTCAAGATTTTTACCATTGCCTTTCTGTTTCCAACAAAGTGAAGGAAACATGTTTTAATGATGTGAGAGAAACCTTACTTCTTTCTCTTAGGAATCAACCACACTAAAGGAATTCTGAGTTGGATTGTAAAATGTCTGAGCACATGGATTTCCCAACTTTTTTGTATTTCCAACAATGTTACAAGCTTACATAAAATAGTTTGGAAGTCATCTGCACATTGAGATCTGGAGGTGTTACTCCAAACGCACCCACATAGATGACACTGAACTGTCTTGCTAGAACCAGGAACATTTAGGATAAATAATTAATGCTGCCATTGCAAGTTTCTCCATCCCAAAATTAAAATAAATGATAATGAGACTTCCTGTGGCTCCATGGAGCAGAAAGAGGCGCTCCTTTTAGCTCCGCTCCGAAAAATGCGTTAAAATGCATTAAAATATCTGGAAAGAAAAATGGACCGAATGAAAAATACTTACCGGCAGCCCGACGTCGCGTAAGTGACGTCATCAGAAATTGACGTGTACCGACTGGATACCGATATTTTTAAATGATTAAACGGATTCTGCCGACTGGACCTCAGACCAGACAAAGAACCCGACTGCAGGTTCTTCAAGAGCAAGAGAAAGTAACTTCTGAAGAATCTGAGGGAGAATCTGAGGAAGAAGGACTTATTTTCTACCATGGAAGAGCAAATACAAGAACAAACTTTAAGACGGGCTATGGCAAAAGACTTTGGAGATATTCTGACTGAAAAGCTTGGAAAGCTAGAAACAAGACTTGATGTCGGGAATAAATTAATTTGCGGACAAATTGACATTCTACTAGTTTGCATCGAAGAGGTAAATACCGTTTTGAAAGGAGGAATTAAACGGGTTGAAGAAGATCTTAGCAAAAAGTTGGAGCCCATTCTCTTCACTTCAAAAAATCAAAACGACGCTATCAGAGAACTCGAAGCAACTACTACTGACATCTCCGACACAACGCAAAGACTGAAGGAAGATCTAGACCGGGTTTCTGGGCAACTGGCCAGCATGACCGACAAATGCCTAGATCTTGAAGCCCAGTCCAGACGTCAAAACTTAAGAATTGTTGGAGTGAAGGAAGGGAAGGAAAGTGGAAAAGACTCAGGTCTTCACTTCTCAGGTCAACTTCCTTCAACAGCTATTTAATCTGCCTGAGACACCTAAAATTGATCAGGCACATCGAGTCCAGAGAACCCGATCAGGTGCTCGAGCCCCACCAAGACAAATTATTCTTAAACTGCACGACCTATCAGTTCTTGGAGATATCATGAAGAAAGTGACAAGCGCAGGAAGCCTGATGTTTGAAGGAGAGAATATAAGAATCTTTAGAGACTATCCAGCAGAGGTTGTCAAGAAGTGAGCTCTTTTCACCAAGACACGTGGTATTCTCAAAGACATTCCAGGCCTGAGATATGGAATAATGTATCCTGCCAAATTAGGGGTTTCATACGGAGGATCAGAACATTTCTTTATCGACCCAGAAGATGCATTTAAATATGCGCAAGAGTTAACAAAAGAACCTAAGGGATAAGTAGATAAGAAATAATTGACATAGCTCTGTTTGATCAGCAGGGCTATATCCTACTGACCTTTCACTGAACCTGTTTGTTAAATTGTGTGTTTAATGTACACCTTTTATATGTATTTATAAGGGGTAGACAAATATAATTTTTTTTCTTCTAAAAATATATATATAAACCTGCAAATAAGATGGCCGGCAGGTTCACAGGCGTTTAAGTCTAGACATACTTATCAGAGATAGATTGACATGTAAGCGGGTAGATTGTTCTAGGTCCCCGTGTTTAAAACAAATGTTCAAGATCTTTGAACTTCTCAGCGTTAAAAACAATTTAAACGTATGGTAACGATATAATACACTAACTAATTATATAACTAAAGCTATTATTACCACATAAAATACTAACAAACGTACTAAACCGTTTATTTTAACCTAATACCTAATACTAATCCGTTTATTTTAATCTAATACCTAATAGTTACGAGATTTATGAATTCTAGGCAACGGTCAATCTATTGGTTTACATTTAAAATATGTTTAATATCTATCCGATGGGGAGGGGGTTGGAATTTCCAGCAATTACCAGGTCCGAGCGAGAGGGGATATGTGATGGCGGTTTGAGAGGTGAGGAGAGAGAGAGAGAAAGAGACAGAGTTCTCGTTCTGCCGGTGGGACTGCTGGAGATTTCAATTAACCCCTTCAAGCCTGACGGTTTTTAACCGGTTATGTATTTAAACACCAAGCATGCTGACCAGTTGCATCGTGGCTTGGTTCGGCAACTTGAGCGCCCAGGAGCGGAAAAGACTGCAAAAGGTTGTCAACATTGCCCAGTCCATCATCGGCTCTAACCTCCCTACCATCGAGGGGATCTATCGCACTCCCTGCCTCAAAAAGGCTGCCAGCATCATCAAGGATCCACACCATCCTGGCCATACACTTATCTCCCTGCTGCCTTCAGGTAGAAGGAGCTTGAAATCTCCAACATCCAGGTTCAGGAATAGCTGCTTTCCCACAGCCATCAGACTATTAAACTCATCTCAAACAAAACTCTGATCATTAATACCCCATTGCACTTTATCTGTTTATTTATGTGAATATATATATATATATATTCATTGGTATATGGTCACACTGATCTGTTCTGTTCTGTATTTATTTATGCCTACTATATTCTGTTGTGTTGAAGCAAAGCAAGAATTTCATTGTCCTATCTGGGACACATGACAATCAACTCTCTTGAATCTTGACATATTTCACTGTCAAATTATATGAAGAAAACTGAGGAGGGATTTGATCTTAATTAAACTAACAAAATCTTTCAGGGAAACGCAGGCAGAATATCCATGTTGTGTGCATTACTTGGTATGGATGAACTTGTGACAGGCTTTGTATGCGAACTATAAAACACTCACACAAATTTCCACAAAATGCTGCCCAATTAAGCCAAGATTAGAATCCTATTTCAATATGCAAAGACTTTAAAATTGGCCACAGACGCACCCCATTTACACCAATTTTGATGCCTTCATTACAAAATGTGTCACATTTCCAGCTGTTAAAGGGATGATCATTTCCAGCTGTTAAAGGGAAAAGCAGGGTGTCACTAAAATGTAAAATTCAGGTAGCATGTGAACTTGGGCACGTCTTAATATGTATCTTTCAGTTTCAGAAGGTTATGCGTGTTCTTAAATATGCTTTTAAAGTACAATTTATCTATATTACATTACAGCTCACATCAATGGCCTCCTCTGTATGTCCTGAAATTAAGAGTAAAATTCTGATGCTAAACTACGATGAAAGAATTGTCAAACCCATATATTGTCATTAAATTAACATTTCAGATATTAACTGAGGTATTAGAATGCATTTTTTAATCTAATGAGAGCAGCCTCATTTTCCTTTCAAAAAATCTGAATGAACCTTTGCTTTGAATGAAAACAGAAAATACCCGAGAGCAAAGAAAGATTAATATTATCTACGTCCAAACTTCAGAGCACAACCCCTGCATAATATAATATAGACATTTACAAGATTGTGCACAGCTCCTGACAATAAACATTTGCTTGTACTGATGAAGACAACTTAGACATAGTGGGCCGAAGTGCCTGTACTGTACTCTTCCACATTCTATGAAGGAGTCATTTATATTTTTATAATCCACATTGGGAGAATAGGATCCATTCCTTTGGATATCAATCTGGCTGCATTGGAAACCACCAATAGAGCTAGTTGGTTAATTCCTTCACTGCTAAAGGGACATGGGAAACCAAATTTGTATTTTGAGAATCGACTGTAAGTTGTTCAAACACCTTCTAATTTCTACTGAATATGCTTTCACTAATCGGGAGCATTTTCACCAGCGTTTGGTCGCTGAGCCACTCATTTCATGGTGCTTCAGTGATACCAGTACCTAATCTCTAGCGGTGATTTTATGACAATGATGAGCCATGCAGGAGATTGGGACAGAAGGCACACATGCACTCAGCAGCACCATCCAAGGAAATCTGGTTCAAAAATATATTATCTCCACATCATGGGTTTTCACAACCTAATTGACTACTTCCTAGCTGTGTTGCTCATCATCAATGTGACTTCATCAAACTAATTCCTTCCCCTGCTGGCTCTAATAAAGTTAGATTCAAATTTCTGAAAAATTAAACAGAATAATTAAGTGGAGAGATTTAATTATTGCCACAGAGTCGATTGACATCCTCCTAGACATTGTATCTTACCACATTGTTCGCCCAATTGGCCTACCTCATTTGCTGGCAAGGCTGCAAAGGGCTTGATGACAGCTGCCAACGGGATCTGTGACTGCTTGGCCATGTCTGCTGTGCTTGGAAAGCAGTAAGTTGTACAGCGAATGAAACGAGGACTTGCATTTCCTTTAAAAGATAAATAAAATAAAATCTGAACATTCCTCCGCAAATGACTAATGGTAACCCCTTGTTCCAAATGTTGAGAGTGTGTACAATGGGACAGTCACATGAAATAGTGTTAGTAGATCTCCTGTACTCCTGAGGTCAGAATCCAGCATGTCAACAAACATCTCCTTCCCCAAATCAAAGTGGCAAATAGCTACGATTGTTAAAAACTCATCAAAAACATTCCTACAGCCAAAAAGAGGTGAGATAACAAGCCAACAGTTAAAAGACAAGAGAGTGCTTCATTATTCTTTTACATGTAACTGCCATCATTTGAATAACGTGCTGATGTGTATATCACAGATAACACATTTTCTGTTGGTATTATAATCAGGATTAGAATTGGAAAAATAATCACTCTGAATGTTACTGTCTGTCTAATATTCAGCTAGAAACAATTTTACTAGTGATGTGTCAACAGAAAATAAATAGTGATACAATACTGCCCCACTGCAAAACAGTATCAGGGTCAGTTTTACATTTTTCTAATTTGATAATTTGGGTTAAGATATACAATAGAGGCAGATGCAACGGGTTCTTTCAGCTGATTTAGGTGCCGCATTAAATCCGTGCTGCTTTATTATTTTAATCCCATATATCTACAACCTGTGAGTTTGATCCAGAGAAGTAGAAGACGAAGAGTTACAATTTTAGGTGATTTTAAGTTCCTTGATATTGACCGGGACTGCCATAATGCTTGAATAGGCTTGAATAGGGCATAATTTGTTAAATAATCCCAGGAAATGTTTTGCAAGCAATGTGCAGATGATCCTACTAGAGAGGGGGCAACACTAGACGTCCTACTGAGAGTATCATTAAAGTGCCAGTGAGGAAGTACTTCGGGATCTGTGCACGCCCATGCCAACCAGGATGTCCCATCCACACTAGTCCCACCTGCCCGCATTTGGCCAATATCACTATAAATCTTTCCTTTCCATGTACCTGTCCAAATGGCTTTTAAACATTGTTATAGTTTCTGCCTCAACTACCTCCTCCAGAAGCTCATTCCATACACCCACCACCCTCTGCGTGAAAAAGTTGCCCCTGAAATTCCTATTAAATCTTTGTCCTCTCACTTATTATAGTCAGGACAATACCTGAGCAATCATCATGAGTACAGATTTGAAAGCCATTTCTTAATATTCAATAATTGGCAGATTAATATGATCTACATGTGCATCCAGTCGATTTGTGAAATGGAAGATGTTATTATTGTAATATATGGACAAAATATTTATAGATTATTAGGGCCAATGTGGTTTGCTTCCTACGGTGTATTTAGATGTAATGGAACCAGAACTGTCGAGCACTGAGAAGGCCCTTCAGCTCACCTTATCCATGCTGACCTTGTTGCCCATCTACACTACACTAATTAGTCATATTCTCACTGTAAATTCCTTATTAATATTCCCACCTCCAATCGTATACCTATGCTTTCTTGTTTACTATTCCTCTAATATGGATAAGTGTTTCTGACTATCTCCCCTTTTATGCCCACATAATTTTATATACCTGTCAGTTCACCCTTCACTCCAGGGAAAACAAACCTAGGTTGGGAGGGAGAGCCAGGTCAGCCATGATTGAATGGAATGGCAGAATGGCCTAATTCTACTCCCATCACCTATGACCTTTCAACCTCTCTCCATAACTAAAGTCCTCCAGTTATCCTAGTGAATCTTTTCTGCACTTTCCAGCCCAATCACATGCTTCCTATATTGTGGTGATCAGAACTGCATACAATACTCCAAGTGTCCTCTTTACAGTGTCTTGTAAAGCTGAAAAAAAATCCCTACCTGTGAAGTCAAGTGTTCCATATGCCTTCTTCACCACCCTATCCACCTTTGGTGCAATTTTCTAGGTACTATGGACTAGAATCCCAAGTTCCCTCTGTTCATCAACACTCCTAAGCACCCTTCCATTGCATTTGCTGCATATGTCCTACCCCAATTTGACTTCCTAAAATGCTTTGCCTCACGCATAGTCAAATTACAACTGCAACGTTTTTGGCCATCATGCTGAATGTTGCAAGATAATCAGTACGAAATCAATTATTTCAATCATTACCCAAGGTCAAAACTGTTTTAGTACCAATTAGGCTGACAGGAAGTTGTATCTGGTTAGCAAAGTTATACAAGATGAACTTCCTTGCAATTTCAGTGTAGTAGAACAAAAAAGGTAATACCAATAAATGAACAAATTATTTCATTGAAAAGGAATGTATGAATTACTTCAGATTATTTTGTTACAGCCTTTGGTTTGTTATAAATACAACATTCCAAGCAGCATGGTTTTCTTCCATTTATTGCCAATAATATCCCAACTTACTGATGTCTAATGAGTGTCTAATCAGCCTGACCTAGGATGAGATACAAGATGTTTAAGAAGGAACTGCAGATGCTGGAAAATCGAAGGTACACAAAAATGCTGGAGAAACTCAGCGGGTGCAGCAGCATCTAAGGAGCGAAGGAAATAGGCAACGTTTTGGGTCGAAACCCTTCTTCAGACTGATGGGGGGTGGCGGGGAGAAGAAAGGAAAAAGGAGGAGGAGGAGCCCGAGGAGGAGCCCGAGGGACAAGATATTGCCCAACAGATTGTCCCTTAATAAACAATCCCAATTAAGTAGAATTGTATACATTTTCCCACAAAGTAAAAAAAATTGAGGTTCCAGGGAACGAGCAAATATAAAAGACATATAATGGCTGAAAAAGCTTTGTCGGAAGAAGGGTCCCAACCTGAAATGCCGTCTGTCTATTTCCTTCACAGATGCTGCCTGACTGTATCCTTCCAACAATTTAATTTTCATTTAAGCCAAAATCAAAATATTTGTACTGCATTATTTTATAATGTATAAACTAATTTCCCATAAAATTCTACTTCACAGTTCAACATTTTTATGCAATACAAATGTATTAAGTAGGGATAAATCTCCTCTTCGATTGTTATCAACTGTGAAGTGTAAGCAAGTAATCAGAAGCAGATTAGTTAACATTTGTTAATAATAGAGAATGCTGATGTTTGACTGAGTTATTCAGATATTTTGTGCACAATACAATTCTATCAAGTAGGGATAAATCAATTCTCAGATTATTAATGACTGTAAAGTGTAAGCAAGTAACTACAAATCTCTTCATTAATTCATCAATGTGAAATCAAATTTCTATACCTTGATCTTGTACAACACATTTAGTGGTAACGAGTGGAGGAACCTGTCCCCTAGAATTTGTTGCAAAAAGCTGTCCTGATCTTCGAAGTTTATCTTCTTCTATGACCTGGATCTAAAAGAAATCCACAACCATTGATGCAATTGTACAGATCATGTTGAAAATATTAGCACACAATACGTTTCTCATTGATTTATAACGTCAAATTCTTCCGGTGAAACAGACAAAATTGTAAGGAAATTCTATGCATTGCAAAAGAGACAAAGATCAGATGTAATGGCACTCACTATGATCAACATAAGATATTCTCCAAGTCTCTGTAAAAATGATTGATAACAATGTCGTGCTGAGATTGAGCAAGTCAAATTTCATTTCTTTGCATTGGACTCCTGGATTTTTAATCCATGTTTTGGGAACAAATTCCATAAATCAATTCGATTTTACTTACCAATATGGGTTTGGATGACCTCAAATTCCATCTTTATGGTTTGGGCTCTGTGATTAGCTTGTGGTTTTACCAATGCCATTTTTTCCCTATTTCATTCTGATCTCCCCATCTGAGTGGTAAAATATCATCAGGAATGCCACACAATGTTTCTGCCAATTTTTCACAGCCAAAAATGAAATTCATTGCACTATGAGGAATCTCAATATGCCTAGAGATTCATCCTAAGTCACTCTAAAGGTGACAAATAATAATAGCAACATGTCCTACTCCATTTCCTAAATTTGATTTCACTGACTAATTAAAGCACTGAAGCTCAAGTATAGCCTAACAGCCAGCGAGATCTACAAATATATAGTAAGACAATTGCTAGAAAGAAATCCATTTTGAGTAGTGCATTTCACTTCACCTCGGAAATTCATTCCATTGACCTCAAGGCAGTAATTCTGTTTGATCTACAGATTTTTTTTGAGTAACTTAGCAGGTCAGGCAGCATTACCGGAGAATATGGATAAGTTGACATTTTGGCTCGGGACCCTCAACATTCAAGATGTCCTAATTCTTTAGTAAACATGGTTTTCCCCCTGCCATCATAGATGGATCCCACACCCACATCTTCTCTGTGCCCCATAGTTCTGCTTTCGCCTCCCCTCCCCCCTGATGGAACAAGGATAGAGATTCCCTGGTGTTCACCTTTCACCCTAAAAGCCTCCTCATTCAACACATCATCCTCCAAATTCTCCAACACTTCCAAAATAATTCCACACCAGACAGATCTTCCCAACCCCACCACTTTCTGCCTTTTGCAGAGACCGTTCCGTCACAACTCCTTGGTTCGCATTTCCCAACCTACCTAAATCACCCCCTCCCCAGGTACTTTCCCCAGCAACCACAGGAGATGCAACACCTCCTCCCTCAACCTCCACCCAGGGAACCCCCCAGAAGTCCTTCGAGGTGAAACAAAGGTTCATGTGCTCCTCCGCCAACCTCATCTACATCATCTGGCATTCCCAATGTGACCTCCTGGACATCGGTGAGACCAAGCTTAAACTCAGCAATCATTGCTCTGGACACTGGCGCTCAGTCTGCCAAGGCACACTGGATCACTCGGTTACTAACCATTTTAATTCCTCTTCCCATTCCCATACTAACCTGGTTGTCCTGGGACTACCCCAGTACCCACAGGCCACAGTCAAACTGGAGGAACAACACCTCATATTCTGTTTGGGTAGCTTATAACCCAACAGTTTGAACGTTGAATTCTCCAATTTTAGGTAACTACAAAACCTTTCGCCTCTTCCTTTTTCTCCTCAACCCTCCCCCTTCCTTTCTTCCTCCGTTCCCCCATGCTCCGCCTGGACTCATACATATTTCTCCCCCTCCCTTTCCACTTACATTCCTTCCTCCAGCTTAACAATTTACAACACTTCAATGCCTTTGTCTCACACTATTTGTCTTTTCATTTCTGGCCTTTGTCCAATCTTCTGACCATCTTCTCACCTATATCAACCTATTACCCAACAAACCTTTTCAGACTGATTGCACAGATGGAGGGGGTGGAAGAAAGCTGCCATTCCTCTTTCCTACTAAGGTCAGTTTGATGAAGGTTCTGACCCAAAACATCACCTATCCATGTTCTCCAGAGAAGCCTTCTGACCTGAGCTACTCCAGCACTTTGTGTCTTTTTTTAACACTGAAGGCAGGTTGCTGATCTTCACAGCTGGCAAAGGATTCTTGATCAATTATGAACAAAATTCCCAATGATTCTTAGCTTTAGGCTTCTCTGAACTGCATTAAATGCGCATAAAAGCAGATTTGTACGTCAATTAGATTTACTGTCATTAGAGCGTTATCCTGTGAAGTTTGGGTTATTTTCTGAGATGTGAAGTTTGGGTTATTTTCTCAGCTTGCACTCTCATGATATATGATGTCAAGTAACTATTTGAGCATGTTAAGTTTTATAACTGTGCCAGTGGTGGTTTATTCACTCTGTGTGTGTAGACTATTAATGGAGAAGAAACTCCATATTAGTACTATAAGCCACCAAGGCAAATTTATGAATCTTTCATCTATACTGTAATATATTAGTTGGTGCACCAAGAGTTAAAGAATTATGGAAGTTTAAATTTGTGAGGTGCTGCTTGACAGAATACAGAAACTTCAATCTGAAATGTTTTATCAGTTAAGAATGTTAACAAGAATTGGCTGTGCTTCAGAAAAGGCAAACGACATTTTACATTTCTCTGGATCCTTATTTTAAAGTGTCATAAAAAATGTAGATTTACTTTTGCAATAAGTGCATAATTTGTTGCCTGTATCAGACTAGCTTGGCAACTTAAGCATTTTGTTTGGTCCCCAAGTGCATAATCGTGTGCTCAGGGCAATCGGGTATAAACAGAAATATCAAGCTGCTTATTGTTCATTCAGATTATGCCTAGTCTGTAAACAACTTCCTATTTGTATTTGACACATGCTTATAGCTGCAAGCTATTTTGTGAACACTTTAATGGACCAACCACCAAAACGAATTGGTTAAGATACTGGTTTGAAATTCAGTGGATGCTAATGGGATCACACTAGACATGGTGGGAACGATGACCATTTTAGTCAATGGCCAATGCAGGCTAGATGCTGTACATTCCCAGCTCTGTGCCACTTGGTGTTCCTCGCTGTCTTTGATCAGCAGCAATTGGAGTAAACTTCTGCCCGACGCATAGACCATACATGGACTGGTGTGAGCAGTCCCGGTCTCCAGAATAGAAAAGGGAAAGAGAGATACTGTACAAAGAAGATTTACTGGAAAACTGTCAGCACTTTTCCAATCAAGAAAATATGAACAGACTATTATATATCCCCAACCACAATCAGACTGAAGAAGGGTCTCGACCCGAAATGTCGCCTATCCATATTCTCCAGTAATGCTGCCTGACCCACTGAGTTATTTCAGCACTTTGTGTCTTTTATTTTTAAACCATCACCTGGAGTTTAATTTGTTGGACCATTTGGATCTTTTCTGGCATAGAGGTGACCTGTACAGATGGATAGGTTGCATCTGAACTGGAGGGGGACCAATAACTGTGCAAGAAATTCCATTAGTGATACTCAAGAGGGTTTAAACTAGAGTGACAGTGGGGTTGAGATGCAGAAAAGATGGTCAGCAAATGGAAGGACTGACGGGAAGGCTGATGGTAGACTAATAAAGGGCCTGTCCCACCAGCATGTGATTGCATGCGTCTAGCACGACCAAACGTGGTGGTTTGAGGCGTACGGACTCGCTGGGCCAGTCCCACTTCCAACTGCGGAGATGTCTGGAGTTGTGTGGGGCTGGTCCCGACATCATACTCACCAATCAGCTGGGCAGGAGGCGGGCCAACTGAATTTGGACGTCGCACGGCGTCGGGCGGGTGATGTCATCACGCAACGGTACGCGGGGCGATGACGTCATCGCGCAACGCCACGCACTAGGCGTTCGCCGTCAAGACGCTGCGTGCGGGGTCGAGACGCTGCGTACGGCGTTGAGACGCTGCATACGACGTCGAGACGCTGCGTACGCCCGTCGAGGCGGTGCGTACGGCCTCAATGTGGCTGCAGGCCGACAGGCCGTTGTCACGCGGGATTTTCAAACAGTGCAAGATTTTTGGAGCCCCGCGCGATGTCGGGACCAGCCCCGCACAACTCCATGCGCCTCCGGCGATCGAAATGGGACCGGACCCGCAAGATTCATTCAGATTCAGATTCAATTTTAATTGTCATTGTCAGTGTACAGTACAGAGACAACGAAATGCATTAGACAACGAAATGCATTAAGACCGTACGCCTCAAGCGACCACATTTGGTTGCGCTAGACGCATGCTATCACATGCTGGTGGACAGGCCCTTATGTCTCAAAGGAAAGATAGGCAGAGAGAAGTTAAGGTATGGGGTGAAACTGATGGTCTGAAATCCAATTATTTCAATGCAAGGAATATTGTGGATAAAGCCTGGATTAGTGCCTAGGACTACGGTACTACAGAGACTTGGTTGCGAGAAGGACAGGACTAGAAGCTCAATTTTCTAGGGTTTTGATTTTTCAGATGTGTTAGGGAAGGAATTAAAAGATGTCGACGAGTTGCTATACTAATTAAGGAGAAGGTCACTGTGGCATAATGTGTTCAACCACTGAGGCAATATGGATTGAGCTCAAAAATAAGAAAGGTGCAATCAATGTCATGAGATGATGCTGTCAGTCTCCCAGAGGCCAATGGGAGATAAAGGAATAATTATTAGACAGATTGGGGAGAGATGCAGAAGTGTTTTCGAAGTGGGTAAATTTAATTTCCCGAATATGGACTTAGTTCAAAGGGCTTGGACACCAAAATTTGTTTGGTGCATCCAAGACGTTTTCCTGAAATAATATGTAGAAGGTCCAACTCGAGGAAAGACCAGACTGGACCTTGTATTAGGAAATGAGCTTGGCCACGTGAGTGGTGTTTCAGTGGAAGTGCATTTTGGGGATAGTGAGCACAACTACACGTTTTATAATAGTTATGATTAAGGATCAGTATGGACCTTTGGGAAAGGTACTAAATTGGGATAAGGCTATTACAGCATTACTAGGTAGGAGCTTGGAAGAGTAATTTGACAGCAATTGTTATTGGCTAAATCCACATCTGAAATGTGGGAGGTACACAAAAAAGCTGGAGAAACTCAGCGGGTGCAGCAGCATCTACGGAGCGAAGGAAATAGGCAATGTTTCGGCTCGAAACGTTGCCTATTTCCTTCGCTCCATAGATGCTGCTGCACCCGCTGAGTTTCTCCAGCTTTTTTGTGTACCTTCGATTTTCCAGCATCTGCAGTTCCTTCTTAAACTCTGAAATGTGGGAGTTCTTTAAGGGCCAGTTGATCAGAGATCAGGATGGGAATATTTCAGTAAGGAGGAACCTTGATGACCAAAGAATTTGTACATTTTGCCAAACTTAAAAATAATTTTTATATAAGGTTTAGAAAGATTTGGATAGCGTCCTTAAGGAATATAAAGCAAGCAGGAAATAACTTGAGCAGGCAATTAGAAGGGCCAAAAGGGTCCAATAAATCCAATTGATGTTGGTTAATGAAAACCCCATAACTTTTTATACAAACATTAAAAACAAAATAATTTAAGCTTGGAGTCAGAGGATTTGGGCAAGGGATTAAACAAGTACCTTGCACCTGTATTCACCATGAAGAAGGACATAGGGAATAGTGAGTTCAGTGTGGGGAAGACATATGCAAGGGAAATTTGAGATTCAGAGTGCGGAGATATTGGGGCTCTTGAAAAGCAGTAAGGTGGATAAATCTCCAGGATTTGATATTGTCTGCATGGATTTTAGTATGGCATGTTAAGACAAACTTGGATTGTTTTCTCTGAAATGTCGGAGATTGTGGGTAGACCTGTTGGAAGTATATAAAATGGCAAGAGGCATAGATAGGGTAGACAGTAAAAACTATTTTCCCAGAGTGGAAATGTCAAGGACTAACTTTAAGATTTGAAGGACAAAGTTTAAAGCAAATATGTGCATACTGTGTAAAATATCACAGTATGGTGAGTGCCTGGAATGTGCTGTCTTGGGGGGTGGTGGAGGCAGAGACGGTAGTGGCATTTAAGAGCCTTTTGGGTAGACACATGGCTACGCTGGGAATGGAGGAATCTAGATCATGTGTAGACAGAGATTAGTTTAACTCGGACTGATGTTTGGCATGGACATTGTGGGTCGAAGGGCCTGTTCCTCTGCTGTACTGTTTTATGTTCTATGGTATATGGATACAGAAGTCATGTTTGTCTTCCATTAAATCCATTAGGGCAATCTTCACCCAAAGATGGGAGCAAATCGCAGAAAGTAGGACTATATAAGAGTTTTGGGATATATGATCATGAAGGTAGGAAGACCTGTAACGTAACAAAGATACTCATTATACTCACCATCAAAACTCATTTGCTGTAACTTTAAGATACACAAACGTTTGGTTGATATCTACCCAACTGAATGCATTTTCTCGAGGAACACCTCTTTTCACATGCAGAACATGTGGTATATGGTATAATGGAGATGGTGGTATATGGAGATAGCTGTCCAAGCTATGACCCAGGATTTGACACAGTGAGCAGTAGAGTTGCTGCCTTTTCCAAGCTGGATAGACTTGACCCTAGAATTTAGGAGATTGAGAGGGGATCTTTGACAAAATTCAGGGGTTGGACAGGCTAGATGCAGGAAGATTGTTGCCCGCCTTTCAGGTGACAAGGGACCCAAGAAATCCTTTAAAACCGAGATGAGGAGAACTTTTTTTCACACAGTGGTGAATCTCCGAACTCTCTGCCACAGAGGGTAGTTGAGGCCAGTTCGTTGGCTATATTAAGAGGGAGTTAGATGTGGCCCTTGTGGCCAAGGGGATCAGAGGGTATGGAGAGAGGGCAGGTACGGGGTACTGAGTTGGATGATCGGCCATGATCATATTAAATGGCGGTGCAGGCTCGAAGGGCCGAATGGCCTACTCCTGCACCTAATTTCTATGTTTCTATGTTTCTATGACCCAAGCTCGAATTTGACTACGGGTGCTGTCTGTACGGAGTTTGTAAGTTTTCCCTGTGACCGCATGGGTTTTTGCTGGATGCTCCGGTTTCCTCCCACACTCAAAAGACGTACAGGTTTGTAGGTTAATTGGCTTTAGTAAAACAAATTGTAATTCTGTAGGATAGTCCCAGTGGTCTGCACGGACCAGGATGGGCTAAAGGGCCCTCTGTCTCCCTAAAGTCTAACCAATATAAAATCTGCTACTTTATAAGACAGAGGTTGTTGTGTCTTAAAGTTGCAACAAGTAGCATAGAGAGCACAAAGACGTTATGTGAATCAATATCAGATCATACTGTATCCCCACACCCATAGATTCTCTCAATGTCATGATCAATAATTGGGATAGACCTTCATAAATTCAAATGGTCCCTTGGAATGTTTGAAGTATACAAAAAAGGCAAATGTGTTAAATATTAAAAATGGCCAAAAGGGAGTTCAAATATGAAGCATACTAGAATGCTTGAGACAAAAAATGAGGCACACTAAATGGCAGAAGCAAAGCTGAACAGCAGTGTTTTGTCCCACAGATTACCAGAACCAGAAAGAGACTACCGAGGCATATTAATGGCATATGGCCAGCTTATTTCATATGGGATTTCTGCTAAATTAAAAAAGTTGCAATGCAGCAGTTTAACAAACAATGCCCTGTGCTGACCTATGGCAATGGATATTTTTACAAATGCCATAAGAACATCTTGTTTCCCCGAGTTTCATAGAAAATTTCAACCACGATTTTTTTTTGTAATGCTCTGGCCAAATCAGATTTAGCAGCAATTCGAATGGCTATTCTCAATTCTGAGACAGAAGGTTGTCCTAAAATATTTAATTATGCAATTAGACGCATATATGCACCATAAAGCAAGTCATTTATTTAAATAGTGGAAAATGACAATGAATTTGGATATTTCAGATCAAGTTATCAATGCTGTAACTGAACTGGATAATCTATAAAATCCACTGAATAAAGCCCAAGTATTGCTAGAAACTAGTCATGACTCCTCATAGTATATTCGGTCGGTCCAAGTTGTCAGCCATAGTTTTTCCAGGGGGGTATAGATATCAATGTCAGCTGAAGAGCCTCAGGCTGGATGGAGGGTGCTGGAGGGAGATAAATTCAATTTCCTGTTGAAGCTGTGCAGGCACGTTGAAGAAATATTTGCACCACCCGAAGTTGGCAGCTGCAGGCAGTAAGGGATGGTTCTGGGCAAGCAATGCCTGTTGCCTTCTCTGCTAGCTGCTACCAAATTCAAAATACGTTCCTTAGCAATGTCATCTTTGGTGACAGATATGATTGACAGTCTTACCCATTTTGCTTCTGCTGATGTGTTACCTGAAAGCTAAAACATCTAAATGATGTATCTTGGATAAAAATAAAACAGAAAATGATGGGGATGGTCAGCAGGTCAGGCAACACCTGTTGAGGCACAGGCAGCGAAATGATTGCAGTAGCTCAATTTATCTAACCACAGATTATGCTTGTTCTTTTTATAAATATTTTTTTATTAGAAGTACAATACAGTGGTACCTTTTTTCAGATGCCAAATATATGTTAACATGATACATTCTCTGTACAACATTTTTTTTTTTTAAAGAGAGAAATAAGAAAGAAAGAGATAGTAGAGAGTAGAGAAAAGTGTAGTGTGTATAAAAAAAAAGACATAGTGAGGAAGAGAAATAAGAAATAAAAGAGAGCAGGAGAGAGATTAGCAAATCGACGCTAGGAGATGAAATTTTATATTGTTGATCATCTTTCACCCATACCTGAAACCCTTGCTTTTTACGATACTGTTGCATCACATGAATCCAAGAAATCAATAAATGGAGACCAACTCGTTAAGAATTGGTCTTGTTTATCTATTAGGAGGAGTCTAATTTCTTCAAGGTGTGCTGTGTCCAACATATTTCTAATCCACATTTTAAGTGTTGGTAGAGTTGTATTTTTCCACAATTTAAGTATGCGTTTTTTTGCTATTATTAACCCATAATTAAAAAATGAGTTTTGCGATATGTTTAATTTGTTCCCGTCTCCCATTACTCCAAATATAATCATTTCAGTATTAGGTTCAGTATTAGTATTATACTTGTTCTGCTTAGTATTTTCAGCGTGATTTATTTCTATCATCCAAAATATTTTGCTTTGCGATTCCATTTATACAGCAATATTCCTCAGCTTGGTCAATGTGTTAATTATATGAAAAATAGCATTGCTCTGCCATTTTTAGCTAGTAAAAGCAAATGTGGTTCCATTGAAAAATGGTAATTAACACATGTTAAGGTTGTTGATGTGGGGAAGCTGGCAAGTCATCAGAAGGGATGTTTGTTTTTGTGGATGATTAATATAAAATAAGGATTCTTACAATAATTCATGCACGTAATAACTCAGCGCAATTTAAAGAGACTATTCTAAATTCTGCCTGAAAAAATAATTCTCAAAATCAGACATGTCCTTTGAACTTCTTTTAGGAATATGCTGGTTTGATAGCATTAAGTATTGAGCATTCTGCTACTAATTCCATACAGGAGTCCTGTAACCACAACTTTAGAATGCCATCAGAAACTTTGCACCTAACTTGCATCTAGCAAGTTGATTAAGAAACAGTGGTAAGTAACTTGAGTAATGAATTTCAAACTTCGATTAACAGTAAAACAGTGTCAGTATAACTTTGATTATCAGTATAACTTCGATTATCAGTAAAACCTACTTTAATGAATCATGAAATTACATTTTTTCTAAATAATGCAAATCTTACTCCAGATCGTAGTACAGGTGCACAACCTTTTATCCGGTGTTCCGGAAACCGAAAAACTCCGAAAACCGGCCATTTTTTCCAGATGTCGCCTGCGCACCAAAGCTCGCATTTGGCGCCAAACTTGACCCGAAACGACCCACGGTCAACCCAGGTCTGTACTACTGTAGCGGCTGCCTCCTCCCCTGAGACCGGGAGACGCTTAAACATCTGTAAATCATTGCCTAAACGTTAGTCAGTTAGTTTGGAGGGCTTTTATGTGAAGGGGGGGTGAAGGAGTAAACTTTAATTCTTAGTCCCCTACCTGGTCGGAGAGGTGGGGAGCGGTCGATGCCTTACCAGGTCGCCGTGCAGTAAGCTCCGCAGCACTGTGGCCGGTGGGGCTGCGGGCGGCGCCGGTTGTAGCTCCTACCCCGGCAACTCTACCCCTGGCTGCGAGGCGCTCCAAATCCAGCGCGGCCCGCGGCCGGACGCCCCAGCTCCGCGAATGTCGGGAGTCGGCGGCATCGCAGCGCTGGGATAGCAATGCCTTACCGGGTCGCCGTGCGGCAAGCACCGGAGCGCTGTGGCCGCCGACTCCCAACGTTCGCGGAGCGTCGCTGGATTTGGAGCCGCGCAGCCAGGGGTAGAGTTGCCGGGGTCAGAGCTCCAACCGGCGCCGCCCGCGGCCGGACGGAGCCCCCAGCTCCGCGAGGTTGGGAGTCGCCGACCAGGTAGGGGACTAAGAATTAAAGTTTCCCCCTTCACCCCTACTCCACCACCACCACATAAAATCCCTCCAAACTAACTGACTAACATTTATGCAATGATTTACAATGATTCTCCCGGTCTCCGGGGAGGAGGCAGCTGCTCCAGACTTTTCAAGCCGCCCGCGCTACCTACCTAATCTACGCTAAAAATGTTCCATTCGGAAATCCGAAAATGTCCGAAATCCGACAAGTGTCTGGTCCCAAGGCTTTCGGATAAAAGGTTGTGCACCTGTATTGTCATAAAAAAATGGTATTGAAAATGAATTGGAAATTCAACATCATTTGATTGCATTAAGGTGTTCTATATGCTATGTACAGACATTTGCAATTCATTCCACTGAAGATCAAGGGAAAAATCCAAGCCATCGTTTGTCCTCCTCTTGCACATTCTATTTTTTCAGTCCTTTTCTAAAGACCAAGTTTTCCTTGTCCATTTAAATAAAAGTACAAGACATCCAACAAAGAACAAATGACTGAACCAAAAGGATTGTTAATAAATCACAACGGACTGGGTCTGGCAGGTATCACAGACGCAAAATTGTTGGCTGAAGGCAATGGAATATTTAGATTGGAGCTCAGACTCCTACCATACTTGGAAGATACTGCAGCCAATGCTGCTTCCACTGGGAGCCATTCAAGTGAAGGTCAGTTCTGGAAGCATTATTAAAGTAGATTCATTGGAAATGCCTGAACTACTAAACCTTTTAGCATTGACTACAGACTAGGTGTCCGAGGCTGAAAAATCAAGTACACAGCCGGTACTGTATCTTCCCCAAATTGGGTGGTCACAGCTACACCTGCCTGCAAAGTCATGGGAGATTTCAGTGAAACTGTTTGATGCAACGACAGTTGATATCTCCTGAACAGATTAAAAATCCCAAACTAAGGTCAAAACAAATGCTGAATTGGCAATATTTCTTATTTTTCATATTTCATAATTGCCAGGAGTAACTGTCAAGAGTAACAGAAAGGAAGAACTATCAGAATTGTTTGAAAGAATAAGGACAGTTCCGCTCCAGTAGTGACACTGTTGCAAAGTTTCTTTATGACCATATTATCGTATATATTGTGCTTGTCAAGAGTGACACAAGGGATTTTAATGAATTTACATGCTTAAAATGTAATTGAGACAAAGAAAAACTGGGGATAATAATAATGTATGAAGTATTTTGTTTATTGTACTGTTTGTACTGTACTTACTGGACTAGGAATGGAGTCAGGATCAAGTTTCTTCTGCGGAGGTCCAGCCAGCTGTCCACCAGTTACTGGTGCCCCTGGATATGTTCCAGGGGCACCAGGGTAATTGGGCTGAACTCCCCTTTGCTGCCCTCCATAAATACCTCCTGGCCAAAAGAAGCAAAAAAGACAAGATTATGTAAATTAGATCACTTGTATATTTTATCTATTTTGTGTACTTTGTTCAGAGAAACAATATTGATTTTAAAAGTTACATTAAGTTTAACATAGACAAATTCTACTTTTGTTCAAATGATGTTATATAGGAGCAAAATTAGGCCATTCGGCCCATCTAGTCTACTCCACTATCCTCTCAACCCCATTCTCGTGCCTTCTCCTCATGACCCCTGACACTGGTACTAATCAAGAATCGTTGACATCTATCAATCTCTACCTTAAAAATGCATTGTTCTGGACACTTGGACACTTGACACTGGACACTTGGCCTCCACAGCCATCTGTGGCTGATCATCTAAAAGTATAAAAGTATACTCTGTTTTATAAACAACCAAGGAAACAAACACTTTCGGCTCATATAATGTTTGAGTAAAACATCTTTAACTAAGAGCAGCATTTGGCTGTTCTTGGTTTTATTCATTCCATTGCAAGTCGGTATAAACATTCAATAATTTAACTGTTTGAACTGAGCCCTTAAGCTAAAATATTGAGTCAATAAAATTCACCACTATATTTTGTTTACTACAGATCTGAGGGGGGTAATTTCATATGCCAATAAAATGTGGCTGGGTTTGAGGGCAACAGGGATCACGGGGAACATTAGAAGGCTGAGTGTTCCTTATGTAATACATTCCATGAATTGGGCACCACTATAACCAGGCATTCAGGATAATTATACAGGGGAAGGTAAGAAAATACATGAATCTTCAAAGTGAATCTTACATTTCAGCAACTTCCACCACCCTCAGTGACATTCCATCACCAGAGAGAAACAGGAAATCAAATACTTCTTCCAGGTGTTTAAGAAGGAACTGCAGATGCTGGAGAATCGAAGGTACACAAAAAAGCTGGAGAAACTCAGTGGGTGCAGCAGCATCTATGGAGCGAAGGAAATAGGCAACGTTTCGGGCCGAAACCCTTCTTCAGACTGATCGGGGGCGGGGGTGGGCGGGGACAAGAAAGGAAAAAGGAGGAGGAGCCCGAAGGTTGGGGGATGGGAGGAGACAGCAGGGGGACTGAGGAAGGGGAGGAGACAGTAAGGACTAACAAAATTGGGAGAATTCGATGTTCATGCCCCCAGGATGCAGACTCCCCAAATGGAATATGAGGTGCTGTTCCTCCAATTTCTTCCTGGACTTCTTCCAGGTGAATCAGTTCTTCCAATCTAGTGCGTTGCATTCTGTGATCATAATGTGATCTACTGCACTTTGGATAAATCAAAGGCAGATTGGGGATGTGATCACTTTGCAGAGCATATGTGTTCAATCGACAAGAGAGATCTTTTAGGCTTCCTGACGCCTCTCACTTTAAGTTTCCATCTTGATTTCGCTCTAAGCTATTTCTCTCTGGTTCCAGCAATGTTATAATGAGACCCAACGTATGCTACTTTGCTTTCCACCTGAACACATTGCAGCGACAAAATATTGAATTCTGCATCCTCCAATAACTCACTTTCTCTGACTGAATCAACAGCAGGATTGTGATTTTGACTCGTTTTTCTCTCCTCATTCACAGAGCCTAGACTTCCAGGGCACATCTCTGTACTGTACAATGTTTAACGTTCTTTTTGCTGTGTTTTCAATCTGCCATCATTTCATTGATTTTGTTCAGCTTCTCACCCTCTGGATCTCTAAACATTCACTGGATGACCTTATTTACAGCCTATCTTCATGCAACCCTGGCTTGAAGCAGATTGCTTTAGAACAAAAAATAGTGCAGTAGTAGATAAGAGCAGACTAAACAAGAGTACAAGGTCTAAAGTTTACAGAGTATGTGTGTCAACACAAAGGGCAATTAGTTCCTGTTGGAGAGTCACAGTCAAATTAACGACCTAGCTGATGATAATAATAGTCATCCAGTCATAGTGTGGAAACAGGCCCTTCGTCTTACTGAGTCCACACTACCCAATAAACACCCTACTTTAATCTTATACAAACCATTTTATTCTCCCCACGTTCCCAACATATCTCCCCAGACTCCACCACACGTATATTTACCAGGGGTGTTTTACAGTGGTCAGTTCACCTACTAATCCAAACGTCTTTGGGTTGGTGGAGAAAATTGAGGCACCCAGAGGAAACCCATAAGGAGAACATAAGAAAATCATGCAGACGGCACTGGATATCAGGATTCAACTCATCACTAGAGCCGTGGTAAAAACTCAATGAGCTGTATCACTGTGCTGCCATGATATTGTTGGACTCATGGATAGCTGTTTAAAAATGCAGAATTGCATACTCACTATTTCTTAATGTGTTCAGTAGAGATAGGTAAGTGAAAAGGAGAGTGGTTAGGTTGAAGAACGCAGTTCTGGAGAAAGAGAATATATTGGAACACTGAGGACAGAATCTATTTGGTTTGTGTTGGACAACAAAATAGGTGGCATTGCAGGGTTGGGAATATTCTACAGACTGCCAATTCAATCAATCAATCAATCAACTAACTTTTATTGTCATCTTGCAAGCAACAGTTGTACAGTGCAAAATTAAAAGACGTTTCCCAGGGAATAGCGGAGCATCGCACATGAAATTTAAAACGTTTCACACATAATAACACTAAAAACAATCCAGTCCCTGATGGAACAGTATAAATAAATAGTTAAAAGCAGGTAAAACACAACGTTAAAATACAATAAACCAATCATAAAAATGTCCGGGGCAGCTGATTTGAGTGGCCGGTGCCAGTTATTAAAGTGGCCAGTGCCAGTTATTAAAGTGGCCAGTGCCAGTTATTAAAGTGGCCAGTGCCAGTTATTAAAGTGGCCGTGCCAAGCCGCAGAATCAAGTGACTGAGTACAGAGTGACTGTTTAGCAGCCTCACAGCCTGTGGTAGGAAGCTGTTTAGCAGTCTTGTAGTCTGGGCTTTGATGCTTCGATATCTCTTGCCTGATGGCAGGAGATCCAGGTGTATGTGGAGGGGGTGCAGTTTGTCCTTAGCAATTCTCTGAGCTTTTTTCAGACAGCGGCTCTGGAACAGTTCTTGTACCGAGGGTAGGGAGACGCCAATGATCCCCTCTGCTCCCCTCACTACCCTCTGCAGAGCCTTCCTGTCCGAGCAGTTGCAGTAGGAGTAACACGTATTTATGCAGTACGTGAGTACAGACTCCACCGTACCCCTGTAGAAAGTCCTGAGGATGTTGGTGGAGAGTGAGGCCTGTTTTAGTTTCCTCAGGAAGTGCAGTCGCTGATGGGCCCGTTTGACGGTCCCAGTGGTGTTCCTGGACCAGATGAGGCTGTCTGTAATTTGCACACCGAGGAACTTTATGCTCTCCACTCTCTCCACTGATGTTGAGGGGTGTGTATTTTGGCTGCGCCCTCCTGAAGTCGACAACCATCTCCTTCGTTTTGTCGACATTTAATTCTAGATTATTTTTGCCGCACCAGTCCACTAGTTGTTTTACTTCCTCCCTGTACATTCCCAATTAGTGGGAAGAACAGAGGAACAAACTTGAAGGGAAGTTGCAGAGAAGTACAGAAGGCATAGAGTATCATGACATCAACTATCCTTATATAGACCAGGATGATAATAAATTAAGAGAAAAATCAAATGGAATTTTCAAGAGAACATTATAGATCTGTATATTTCCAGCTCAAAGAGGAGGGAAGCAGGCTAAGTGGAGCAAATATCAGTCAGAGACCACAGAGAATGGTGATGATAGTACTTTGGGATTTTCTAATAACTGTGAGAAAAAATATAGGTCATTCTAAGGTAAAGAAAATAGACAACAAGAGAATAATTAATTCTAATGGGAAAATGGAATAAAATTTTCAATAAGAAAGCAAAACTGGAAATGAGCTACGAGCCGTCCTGAAGGAAATAATAATTTGGGTACAGTCTATGCATATTCCCATTAGGAAGTTGTGCCATGAAAGCCAGATAATCAAAGATGCTGGGACAAAATTAAGCAGAAAAAGGGATCAGACTGATAACACAACTATGAACAAAGCTGCTTATACAAAGTTAAAGGGAAGGTAAAAGTGAAACAAGTCGAGCCAAGAGAATGCGAGTACATCAACAAATATAAAAGAGAGTCCAAAAGTCTTTCACAGGCAAAAGACAATAGGTGCAGTAGTAGGCCATTCGGTCCTTGAAGCCAGCACTGCCGTTCACTGTGATCATGTCTGATCACAGGTTGTTTACAGTAAACAGATAAAGAGAAAAGTGAGACCGAAGGACAAAAAGGATGTCTAATAATGGAGGATGGGGGCAGGTCCATCTTTAGAAATAACTATTTAGCAACAGAAAATGTAATGGACATACTTCTCCAAAAATGAAGTGTTGAAGGAACTCAGCGGGTGCTGCCTAACCAGTTGGGTTCCTCCGGCAGTTTGTTTTTTGCTCAAGATTCTAGCATCTGAAATCTTGTGTCTCCTAATTAATATTAATGCTTTAAAAATTGATAAAGAGATACAAAAAATGCAGCTGTACTTAAAATGAACAAACCATATGGTTCAGATGGAATGCATCTTGCATTGCTAAGGGAGTAAGGGCATAATTTTTCAAATATCTGTAGATATGGGAGAGGTGCCTGAGGTTTGGAAAATTACAAATGCAACAGCAGGCCAGTAAATTTATAACCTCAGCGGTTTGAAAACAAAAATTTACAGAATTAGCAGTTACTTGGGTAATTGTGAATTGGTTATCCAAAGTCAGCATAGATTTGTTAAAGGTAAATCCATCTTAAAAAGCTTGAGCTTTCTAATAATGTAACAGAGCAACTCAGCAAGCAAAATGCAATTGATGAATATGCAGATTTTTAAGAGGAGGTTCATAAAATGCTTTATGTGCGGCTGATAACAAGTCATGTCAAAAAGGGGCATTAATCCTACGGATAGAAAGTTGACTAAGTGACAGGAAATAGAAAGCAGTTGCAAATGGCAGGTTTTCAGACTGGTGCAAGATGACAATAATGCTCCCTGTGAGTCAGAACAGTGTTTTCTTGATATATATGAATGACTTGGACTTGGGTGTACAGGGTGTTCAAATTTTCAGACACCACTAAACTTGGAAGCAAAATGAATTGAGGAGAATAATAATAGTTTTCAAAAGGATATAGGCAAACTGGCAGAATGAGCAAACATTAGATAGATGAAATTTAATGCAGAAAAAAAATTAAATTTGAATCGGAAGAAGGAGAGACAATTTAAACTGGAGGGCACCACTCCATGCAGGATGAAGGAACAGATATGTGTATGCAAATCATTTACATGATTCGTGGAAGTGGTTGCAGCCAACACTGAATCCTGGGTTTTATAAATAGAGATGCGGAGTATGAAAGTGTAAAAGCGAGGAAGTCATGGCAAATCTCCATGAATCACTGGCTCAACAGCAACTGGAGTTATGTGTCCAGATCTAGGTTGCACACTTCAGGAAAAATGTGAAGACTTTTGAGAGGGTGCAGGAAAGAGTAACGAGTTATTCCAAGGATTACGGACATTAATTGCATGAACATACAAGAAGTGGAGATAGTTCTCCTCTGAGCAAAAGGAGAAGATCGAATTGATAATATCATGAACAGACAGGAAAAAACCTATTCCCATTGACTGAAGGATCAAGAACTTGGCGACAAGAATGAAGGTAAATGTTTGAAAGGTATTTTTTCCACAGCAAATGATGAGAATCAAGAATATACAGATATGAGGAATAAGAATTTTCAATAGTTCTATGGGGAAATAAAAGGAAAAAATGCAGAGGGCTATGGGGAGAGAGGCAAGCTGGATAACTCTTGCACTCTGCTGACCCTTCTGCAATTCTATGAATTTCTTCCATGCCTGGATATGCATATTAATCAGCATTTGGGCAACATGATTCAGTACAGCCTGTGATCCAATTCGGTAAATGCACAAAGTCTTTTGCCCAGAGTTGGGGAATTGAGGACCAGAGAACTTAGGTTTAAGGTGAGGGGGGAAACATTTATTGGGAACATGAGGGGTAACTTTAGTTTTTACATAAATGGTGGTGGGTGTACAGAACAAGCTGCCGAAGGAGGTAGTTGAGGCGGGTACTATTGCAATGTTTAAGAAATATTTAGACAGATATATCGATTGGATAGGTTTAGAGGGATATGGGCCAAAAGCAGGCAGGTGGGACTAATTTATACAGTTGGCATGTTGGTCGGCGTGGGTAAGTTGGGCCGAAGGGATGTTTCCATGCTATATGACTCTCGGAGATTACCTTTACTCCTCCATTGTGCTGATGTCAGGTACAAGAAAGTAATCCAAGGCCAGAGGAGTTTATGGGAAGTTGTTGTGGGGGGGGTGGGGGGTGGGGGTGGGTGGGGGTGGGGGGGTGGGGGGGGGTGGGGGGGGGGGGGGGGGGGGGGGGGGTAGGTGCTGGAAGGAGAAGCCTCTAATGCCAGTCAGGCAATCAGTGCATTTGAGTCTGGTGTACGATTGAGTGATCAGTGGAGACGTCTAATCAGGTGATTAGTGTAGATGGGAGGGGGTGGGGTTCATCTTATATTGCCAGCTTGAGGGTTGGTGTTTCACAAATGAAGGAGAGTAAGTAAATTAAAGGAGATCTCACAGAGATTAATTCCCAGCACCAGCCTTCAGTTTGTTTAGTAGAGAAGCAGAGATAATGCTGTGCAGAAACAGGCTCTTCAGTGAATTCATCCATACTGACCTGGTGTCCTAACTGAGATAGTGCCATTTGCCAGTGCCTGGCTCATATCTCTCCAAACTGTTCTACCATACATCTACCCAATTGCCTTTTAAATGTTACTTTCTCTTGCAGCTCATTCCATTTACCTACTACCTGCTGTGTAAAAATGTTGCTCCTCAGGACCCCTTTAAATAATTTTCCTTTAATTTTAAAACTATGCCATCTAGTTCTTGACTGCCCTACCCTGGGGAACAAACTGCAGCTGTTAACTTTATCTATGCCCATCATTATTTTATAAACCAGTAAGATCTCAGCCACCAGGGATCGAACCCGGGTGTCTGGCGCTGCAATCGTTGTAAGACAGCATCTCTACCACTGTGCCACAGTGCCACCCACGTGTCTTCTTTAAGCCATGTAGAGGAACTGTAAGACACATGGGCAGATTAAAACCCTACACTGGCCTACTACATCACACATGGAAATCTGGATTTGTGTTGCACATTATTGGCTGATACTGAGATATCTGGGAACCTCATTCATACACTGGATTCATTGTGGAACTCGGAAAGAAAATTGTAGATTTCTCGAACCATGCTCTAATCCCGAATTTCTGGTATTGATTTAATTTTCATTAAAATCAAGCAGTGCACTAAAACATGACGCTGCACAAACTATCGATGAACAGATTTACATTTCAACATCAAAATTTAAATTTTCCTCGGTTTCATTACTGGGAGAACTGGAAATGAAGAGCTTCAACAGCCTCACACATCAAAAAGAGAGAATGTAACTTAATTTGATAAACATTTTTAAGTCACTTAAATCAATATTGTGAATTTACGGCAACTGTGTCTGAAATCTCTTTTATACGTTCTTCCCATCTGTTATTCTAACTCGGAATCAACTGGCACTCTGGCCATGTGGCACATAGAACAGTATAGCATAGGAGCAGATCCTTTGGCCCATAATGCCTGTGCTGAACACAAAGCAAGGTTAAACTAATCCCTCTCCTGCCGGCACAGTGATCTATATTCCTCCATCTCCTGCATATCCATGTGCCCATCTAAAAGCCTCTTAAATGCCACTATCATGTCCATTTCCACCACCATTTCTGGCATTGTAGACCAGTCATCCACCACTCTCTCTTTAATAAACATATCCCACACATCTTTTAAATTTTGCCCGTCACAATAAAGCTCTTTTTTGACTTTTTCCTGGAAAAAAACATAGAAACATAGAAATTAGGTGCAGGAGTAGGCCATTCGGCCCTTCGAGCCTGCACCGCCATTCAATATGATCATGGCTGATCATCCAACTGTAACTGTTTATCCTATCTATGCATCTCATAGTTTAATATATTTCCATCCGGACTCCCATAAGCCTCTGACGCTCCTGGAAAATGAATCCAAGTTTGTCCAACCTCTCCTTACAGAAAATACTCTCTAATCCAGGCAGCATTCTGGGCCATCTCTTCTGTACCCTTCCCAAAGCCTCCACATCCTGCCAACCAGAACTGCACACAACACACCAAATATATTAACATGTTAGAGTTTTTCTATGATCTCTGCTGATCTTTCACAAACTATGGTAGACTGGGAGAACATCCATGGAAAATTCCGCCTGACGAGTATAATATAGGATGCAACAGCTCTCAGACTCAGTATGTTAAACGTATTCAACATAAACAGGGCAAATGTTAAAGGAATCCTTTGAGGATGGTCTTTATTGCAATTACTGGATCTTAGGTGTCAATGTCAGCTCTGCATTTGAAGGGAGAATTAACTACTTGTCCATGAACTTTCTTCATCTGGGTTAAGAAGCTGATGGACAGTTGACAACGTCAGTATTTGTCAATAAACAATATGCTACTAATTATTTACTATAATTTATACTCACTACATATTAGTAATTTATGTAATGTATATGTTTTTATCCAACTCGGATCCTTCGTGCCATTGTGCCTGCACCAGCCATCAGGCCCCTATAACACTAAGTTTGTTTTTTTGACTCACATTTCTATTTACTCAACTGCACTTTCACCTCATCTACAATTCTCCTACCACCCACCCACATTTTGCATTAGCTAATTGGCTAACCAACAAACATGTCTTTCACATGTGAGAGGGAACAGAAGCATCCAGGGGAAACCCACAGTCACAAGAACATGCAAACTGCTAAGGTGAGGATCTAACCCAGGTCTTTGGAGCTGCGAGGCATCAGTGTTAACCACTGTGCATTGTGCCACTGTTTGGAAAGTCTTTGATAATACTTGATTACCATTCGTAATTCATGCAATCTAATTTTACATGAATTTCTGAATGGTAATACGGTGTTGCTCATGTTATAAGCAGGCACTAATTATAACCAGTTAAAATTCAAAGCTTTCCCTATAACTCTTTCCTCTCTGATCCGATAGAGCTGCTGTCTCACGGCGCCAGAGACCCGGGTTTGATCCTGACTTTGGGCGCTGACTGTATATTTTGTATGTTCTCCCTGTGACCACATGGGTTTCCACCAAGTGCTCTGGTTTCCTCCTATATCCTAAAGACAGGTGGATTTATAGGTTAATTGGTCTCTGTAAAATTGGCCCTGGTGTGTAAGGAATGGATGCAAAAGTGGGATAACAGAATAGTGTTAATGGGTGATCAATGGTCTGCATGTACTCAGTGGGCCGAACGGCCTATTTCCAGGGCTGTGTCTCTAAACTAAACTACACTAAATTAACCTAAACTACACTGAACTAAGCTAAACTACACTGAAACCTAAACAATGAGCAGTATCTTCTTGCTTAACCACTCTGATCACCATGATAACTTCTACAAAATCCATTTCACAAAGTACTAATTAACTGTAACAGCTCAATAATTATTGCATTTTATTCATAAATGCAATTTGTTGAACTTATAATCTTTTAAAGAACTGAAATACTAAACAGCTAAATAATTTCATTTTCAAATCCAATGTTTTCTTATTTTTCTTGTTCCATGTTTTCTCCATCTCTTAAAATCAGTTTGTGATTTATTGAAGTACTATTACTGGTAGTGGTGATTTTACTGAAATTCCTTTCTAACGTGAAAGATCTATAAAACTTACCATATGTGTGAGTGAGTCAAAACAGTTAAGATGACTGACTGTATGGTTCTCATCATATCAATGGTCTCATGTGGAGATCATTGCTACTAGAGTGAACCGGTCTTTAATTCTGGTCCACTAAGCCTTCCCAGTTAACGATTGAATTCAATGTATGGGTAATATTTATCCATAGGTTCTCCTACATCTTAATTTCAGTGAAACATTGCAGAAACATTAATTCCTGCCGATTGTCCAAAGTTTCTTCCAATCTTCCACAAATTACAGCTATAAGAAGATATATCAGCAAAAGTCCAGCCTTGAAATTAATTCCTTATGATTTGATTGTGTACGGAAAAGTAATGACTAATTATGCAGCTAAACCATCACAGTCCCTTCCCACTGACCTCCTTCACCATTAACCCACACCCAAGGCAAGACTTTATGTGGTAGATTATTAAAACATATGGTAGATTATTAAAACTTTATATGGTAGAATATTAAAACTCATATATTAAGTACTGTATCAGTTTCAAATGCACTTTATTGAAGTAGATAACCTTCCTGATTAGCTATTATTAACAAACAAGCTGAAGTGATAGCTACAACCAGATTAATATCAAATCATTTTGTGTATTTTCTGTGAACCCCAACATTGTACAAAACAAACTCATTAGGTCAGGCAGCAGCTGTGGAGGGAAGTGGACAGACAACATTTTGGGTCGGGTCTCTTCTTCAGACTGATGGAGCAGAGGGGAGATAGATGGTCTCTTGTGTCTCCATTTCGCTGCACCACTGTAAAATGTATGTCAATCAACTATCTCCCCCCACACCATCATTCCGAAGAAGGGTTCCAATCTGTCCATTTCCCACCACAGATGCAGCCTGATGTAGTGAACTGCTCAGCAGCTTGTTTTTCATCCACATTGACTACAATTTAGTTGTAGGAACTACTTCTAAAAGTAATCCATTGGGTGTAAATGTTTCCTAAGGACTTGAGGATTTAATGGGGCAGCATGTCTAAATAATATATTTACAGATGTTTAAATTACACATGTTGCAACAGCAAAGTTACCTTTTCAGAATGTAATTGTGATTACAGGGTGAACAAGTCCCAAGCACGAAAACCCCTGAGCAATCATTAAACAATATCGTAGTATCAGGTGCACAACCTTTTATCCGAAAGCCTTGGGACCAGACACTTTTCGTAATTCAGAATTTTTCGGCTTTCGGAATGGAAGATTTTTAGCGTAGATTTTAACGGCTGGCTCAGTGGTAGAGTGCTCGGCTCATATCCGCAAGGTCGCGAGTTTGCGCCTCGATCCCGGCAGTTACTCGATCGCGAGTTTGAGTCTTCAATGTAGTTTTTTCTTGCAGAATAGGAGAGAATAGGGAGGGTTAGGCTGGGATCATTCTCTGCGAGATAATCTTAGTGCGGGAGACAAGTGTAGGAGAGGTGTACTGACTGTGTGGGCAGAACTTTGGAAGTGATTGCCCACCATTCTCAAAAGCCGCTGTGTCTCCCTGTCCCTCCAACTCCAGAGGAATCCGCTGCCCGATGGGCCGCTACGGCGACAAGTGGCAGTTCGCCCACAGCCCGAGCTGCGCCCCCTCATCCGCAACCCGAGCTCCTCTGGAGGTGGAGCGGGGCTGGGCTAGAGTTGTTGCTGGCTGTGGTCTCTGGGATCTCCGTGCTTGCAGTGGGCCTGGGGGTCGGTGTTGATGAGGGGGAGCAGCTCGGGCTGTGGGGAACTGCCACTTGTCGCCGTAGCAGCCCATCGGGGATGGTGCTTCTGGTGGTCCTGACGTCTCTCAGCTCCTGTCCAGGGGGATGGCCGGAGACGTCAGAGACCAACAGGAACCCGCTCCCCGATGGGCCGCTACTGCGACAAGTGGCAGTTCGCCCACAGCCCGAGCTGCGCCCCCTCATCCGCAACCCGGGTTCCTCTGGAGTTGGAGCGGGGCTGGGCTAGAGTTGTTGCTGGCTGTGAGTCTCCGGGATCTCCGTGCTTGCAGTCGGTGTCCCGTTGGTCCTGACGTCTCCGGTCACCCCTCTGGACTGGAGCTGAGACTGAGAACTGTACCGCCCTTGCCCCCTCCCTCTGCAACTGCAAACAACCCCACAGCCAGTCTCAGCTCCTGTACATTGCTAATTGAGACGTCACAGCCCGAGCTTTGTCTCATCCGTAACCTCAACACCAAGACGCACCTTGCACACCATCAGCTTCTGTCCCTACGGGGAGCGTGTTCCTCTGGAATTGGAACGGGGCTGGGCTGCTGCTGGCTGTGGGTCTCTATGATCTCCATGCTTGCAGTGGGCCTGGGGGCCGGTGTCCCGTTGGTCCTGACGTCTCCGGTGATTGGCACTGGCTCCGACGTGAAGACAGTGCAAAACCCCCGCGCCGGTGCAATGGGCGGGGAGCTGGGGAGGGGAGGGAAGGGGTCACACACATGGCCTGGAAGCAGAGGGGTGTAGGTGGGGTGAAACTTAAGGGAGCGACAATTTGCTGCTGCCTGCACGCTGAGTTAAAAAGTTCTCATGCAAGACTCACGATACACTGTGTATCGTGAGTCTACCGTGGGAACTTTTTAACTTAGCGGGCAGGCAGCAGCAGATTGTCAATTATTAACCCTCCCGCGCAATATACCCTCACCTTCTCTTTTATGAATGGGGATTTAGTTCCCCTTTCTTCGAGGACCGACCGGAGGTTCCGCTTTCACCTCTGCGGGCCGCCCTCGGTGAACGTTTTCAAGGACCTTTCTTCAAGGACTGAAAAAATGTCGCTATTCGGAGGTTTTCGTTATTTGGAACTTCGGATAAAAGGTTGTGCACCTGTATCTGAATACACACAATGTCCCTGCTTAAGATTCTAAAGGGCAAGATCTGAGACAGCAACATTTCAGTCTTCAGGCGGAATAACAGTTTGTTAATAAAGTCAATAAAATTAATAAAACGAGTGTTTACCTTGCTGTGGTGGGTACCCAGCCATGGGAGGCTGACCGGGAATCTGCTGATAGCCAATGCTGCCTTGATTGAGTCCAGCGTGGTTGATGTTCATTCCTGGAGGGGGAGGTACAGCTCCTCCAGGTGGCATTGTAGCTAAAGGGACAGCAGGGGCAACAGACATTCCTTGGGATGGTGGAGATGAAATATGAGGCAAACGCTGTTGTGGGTGAGATCCTTGGAATGAAGGCTGGAGCGGAGGTCCAGGTAGTGATGGGTCATTTTGCGATGGTGCTTGTGAAGAGCCTACTAAACAAGGAACAGTTTTAAACAGAGCCCAATGGAAATGCCCACACAGGAGACTGCAGATGCTCTCATCTGGAGCCAAAAAAACTACTGGAGGAACTCAACGGGTCAGACAGTATCTGTGGAGATAGAGTGGTGGTTACAGGTCCTGATGCAGGGCTTCTACTCATAACATCATCCATCCCTCAACCCTGGACCTGCCTGACCCACTGAATTACTCCAGCCATTTGTTTTTTGCTAATTGATATGCTGATAATTTGTCTTGGATCAAACACGAACCAAGCAACTGAACCCCTGTGGTGGGTAGAGAGTCGG